>NW_022096796.1:0-33623 GCF_006542625.1 Nomascus leucogenys
TTGACCAGAAACATGCCGACCCCAAGATAAACTCCCTTCTGACCCGAAACCTTCCAACCCTGCCATAAAACTCCCTCCACCCAAAAACACTCTGAACCTGCAACAAGCTCCTCTCCGTAAACCCTTAAATACCTTTAGTCTGTAAGAGAGAACATTCCAGACCTAAATCGGCCCGAAGCCCCTCTCGGGTTTATTCTCCAAAATAAACCTGTTTTTGACTACTGAGCTGCTTTTCGTGTTTCTTCTTTCTTCAACTCTTACAGCCAGTGGCCAGGAGTGAGCATTTGTGGGTGTTTCTCTATGGGTCAGTTTCTCTATGGGTCAGTGGAGGCCCTGCCCAGGCTAGAAAAAGATCAACAAAAACCTAATGTCAGGTTAGTGAGGCAGCTGAGTGAAATCGGGACTCAGCCCCAAAGAGAAGACGCCACAGTACCACAGGTGATCACCGTCAATCATTACAGCAGGTGAAATCGGGACTCACCCAGAAGACGCCGTGGCACCACAGGTGATCACCGTCAATCATTACAGCAGGTGAAATCGAGACTCACCCAGAGACGCCACAGTACCACAGGTGATCACCGTCAATCATTACAGCAGTGAAATCGAGACTCACCCAGGACGCCATGGCACCACAGTGATCACCGTCAATCATTACAGCAGGTGAAATCGAGACTCACCCGGGAGAAGACGCCGTGGCACCACAGGTGATCACCATCACATCATTACAGCAGGTGATACCATTGCTTGTCGCAGACCCAGCTACACACCACAGGTTCAGACTTCTCATCTTGCTGGAGATGACATATTGAAGCTAAGATCCCCTTTCCATCCCTCACATCTCCACCCCTGCCCAAAATCACTTGATTCCTGTTCAGCCGGCTTTTTATACTGCGCGGTTCTGCCAGACAGGAACACACCTGTCCTGCACTGATCCCTCCAGAGGGCACTTGTTCCGAGCCTTCCTCTACAGGAATGCATCCCATCCATGTCTCCTGACAAGCTCAGAGCTAGCCTTGTGCTGTCCAGCCCTCAGGCCCTCCACCCTGGCACAGGCAGCTGTGGCTCCTCTCTGTGACCCTGGCCAGCCCTGACCGTTCCACAGTCGTCCAGGAACCCCGAGACCACGCAGCCCTGCCCAGCACCACCCGGATTGGTTATTGTTAGCAATGGCTTCAGGTGGTGAATGACAGGGTCAGCCAAGGAGGAGGCACTCAGCAGGGAGGCAGAGCCACAGCACCACCGGGAAGGCCCCGTCTGAGGCCGCCAAGGCTGCACAGGGCAAAGGCAATGGCAGGAAGCGCCGCCCTCGCTCCCCCCATGACCTGGGGAGATGGCTCATCCCCCTCCTTAGGACAAGGGACCTGGTGCGGGGACCCCAGGGATTCCCTTCCCAAGACCATCCTCCTTTCAGCAAAGCCTGGTGGACCCGGGGGGAGCTGTTCTAGGTGCTGAAGCACGTGCATCCAGCATACACAGTCCCTGCCTTCTGGGCTGAGTCTAGAGTCAGCACAGCGCTGGGGGAGCTGCCCCCAGAGACACAGCCGGGGCCACCGCCCCTCCCTCGGCCCCACAGCAGTCTGGGTGCACAGTCAGCGGGTAGGGCTGGCAGCCTCCGCCACTGTCCAGCCCTGCACTGGAACGGGCAGGCACTCCACCAGACTTGACAGGCACTGTTGGCCCCGCCCAGGTCACATAGCTGGCAAGAGGCTGGGTCTGGGTTCAAATCCAGGTGTGCTGGTGTAAAGAGAGGCAGAGAGATAGAGAGGGAGACAGAGACAGAGAGGGAGACAGAGACAGAGAGATAGGAGGGAGACAGAGACAGAGAGAGAGGGAGACAAAGAGATAGAGAGGGAGACAGAGAGTTAGAGGGAGACAGAGATCCCCAAAGTGCACCACATTTTCTAACAGACGCCGAGGCTCCGGTGACATGTAACTCCCTGCAGACTGGCCACAGAAACAGATCTGGCTGTGGCTTTCCATTAGAAATTCCAGTGCCCTGTCCAAACATATGCAGCTATTTGGACCCAGCCAGAAAATGAGTTGGATTTTCCAAACAAGCAGATGTGGATGCAGCTTCTGTGGCAGCAAAAATAGAAATTCCAGGTGTTGGTTTCAGACAGAGCACTTTACAAGCAGACAGCCCAAGCACCTGTGGCCCTAGGCAAATCCCTCTGTAACCAGTGCATCTGTAGGTGTTGGCTCCTGGGACCTGCAGGTGGGCGTCAGGGATGCTCAGCATGGGGTGTGGCTCTGCTACAGAACAAGGAGGAGCTTTTCCTGCTCACCAGGGCGTCAGCACCACCGGCTCATGCATCAGGATGCGAGACAACCAAGGGAAAACCAAGATGGGAACAGGTCACCTGTGCCCACTGTGTCAGGAAGCTCCAGGTCAGCGACCCCTCTGAGTGTCACACTTGGCCCCACGTGTCCAGGAGGCTGCACCCCAGCTCCTGCTAATCAGGCGTGCCCAGGGAGGCAAGGCTGCTCAGACAGCAGAAAAAAACAGGCATCCTGAGGCGAGGGCCTGCTAGGGCCCCCACTGTGGCCGTGGGATGGAGCCAGCAGCTCTGAGGCGGGGTCGCATGTGCAGCTCACAGCTCGGCCAGCAGCAGGTGGGGATCTGGCTCCAGCCTGTCTGGGCTCGACGTGGCTGTGGGAGGACAACAGGAAGCAGATGCCACCCGCAGAAGAGAGGCGTGTTTAAGAAACCAGAGCCGCCAAGTTGGCCCCTGAGTGGCAGGTGCACGATCCCACAGGCCTCCAAGTTTGGGGCCTAAAACCTGGGACCTGGTTGATTTTCCTGTAACTAGACCAGTTCCTGTGGCAGATGCCCAGGCAGCCAGAAAAGAAGGCAGGGCTGGCGGCCCCCAAGTCTCTCCACTCGCTCACCCTTGCGCCAGTGCCCACCCTTCTCCCAAAATTAACACAAGTCTGGAGGGTTCAGGTGGCAGCTTCTTTGAGCAGACAGTGGGGGACGGGACGGGGTCCTCTTTGAACTTCACCCTATCCCTGCAGGTGTGGCCTGAGGCGTTTGCATGGAGGAGGTGTGGACTGGTGTCCTGGGCAGGTCCCACCACAGTCCAGGAGGGGCGGCCCGGAAGACTCAGCCTCAGCTCACAGGCCGTACGTGGCTGCACACAGAAACCTCCTGATGCCACAGGCCACGTGCACCTGGGAAAGTCTGACTGAAGCCACCTGTGGGGCCGCAGGGGTCCCATGGTCCCTGGGTGGGGACGCAGGGCCACTGGCCTCAGAGAAACACCCCCAGTGCCTGACAGGCATGGACAGCTGGGGCCTCATCAGGGCCACACGAGCTTCAGGGAGAGGCCTCGGTGGTGAGGCTGTGGGCCCGGCAGGACCAACCCCGAGCTGGGTGCCCAGCAAGTGTGGCTGCCTGTGCCCGTGCTCCGCCTCTGCTCCACTCCCTTAGTTATTCCCCGCCGTGGGTGAGATCGTGGGATCCAGCGTTGGATGGCAAGTGGATGGGGCCCACTCGACGCCTGTCCTCCAGAACACCCGGCCCTTGTGGGACCTACTCGGGGCCGTGGGGCCTTGGCACGGGCTCTTGCCCTGGGCAGCTCACAGTGTCCTCACTGGTGACCCGCAAAGCCGCCCAACACTGCCATCCAGGGATCCCAGAAACCACTTCCACAGGAGAAGGTGCAGGACCCGACGCCCCAGGAAGGCTGATGGGGCTCCCACGACAGCGAGGCCCTGAGCAGAAGCTAAGTGGGGTGCAAGGAAGGTGGCCGAGACCTCAGCCTCCAGCACTTAGAGGAATGGAGAAAACGGGCTCCGTCCAGACCAAAGACTTGTGTGTGTGGTGTGTGTAGTATGTGTGGTGTGTGTGGTGTGTGTAGTATGTGTGGTGTGTGTGGTGTGTGGTTTGTGTAGTGTATGTGGTGTGCATTGTGTAGTGTGTGTGTCATGTGTGGTGTGTGTGGTGTATTGTGTGGAGTGTGTGGTGTGTGTGGTGTGCATTGTGTGGTGTGTGTGGTGTGTTGTGTGTAGTGTGGTGTGAGTAGTGTATTGTGTGGAGTGTGTGTTGCATATTGTGCCTTGTGTGTGGTGCATGTGGTGTGCGTTGTGTGTTGGTGTGTCGTGTGTGTTGTATGTGGTGTGTGTAGTGTATTGTGTGGAGCGTGTATTTGTATTGTGTGTTGTGTGTGGTGTGTGTAGTGTGTGTGGTGTGGTGTGTGTAGTGTATGCGGTGTGTATTGTGTGGTGTGTGTGGTGTGTATTGTGTGGTGTGTGTGTCATATGTGTGGTGTGTCTGTCATGTGTGTGGTGTGTGGTGTGTGTGTGTTGTGTATAGTGTATGTAGTGTGTCGTATATGTGGTGTGTATCGTGTGGTGTGTGTCATTTGTGTGTTGTGTGGTGTGTGTGTCATGTGTGTTGTGTGTAGTCTGTGTTGTGTGTGTGGTGTGTGGCATGCATGTGTTTTGTACTCTGTGGAGTGTGTCATGTGTGTGTCTGTGCGTGTGCACGTATGTGGGGCACAGGAGAATCACCAGTTAACACTGTTTTATGCCCTTCCCTTTCCCATCCCTGTGGGACCTGTGGGACTGTGCCAGGTTACAGAGCTCTTCCTGAAATAAATGATTCATATGTCTGTTTGGGTGAGGAGCAAATAGTAACTCATTCAGCAGTGGAAAAATATCTAAAGCTGATGTGATTTGGGGCATTCTTCAGATGTCACCAGAGACTAACATGATAATGGGTAGGGATAATGGTGAAGCCATTCCTAATGATCAGATTCCATCCCTTAAGTGAACAGAGTGAAATCTTTGTAAATGAAATGATGCCATGTCTGGCATTTGCTTCTAAACAACATGGGAAGAGAAGAAGCAGGTGGGGGGTGAACAGGACAAGTGATGGAGTTGGGTGGGGGGCACGGAGGGTTCATTATGTGATTTTCTCCACCCTTGTATGTGCTTAAAGTTTTCTATGGTAAAAATGTAAAATAAAAATAAATCGAGAAAAAAAGTGTTCATGTGTATCTGGATGCACTGGAAATACACTCATTCTCTCTCTAGCTGACATTGACAGCCTGCCTTGCTGCCTTTTGAAATAACTTGAATGTTCTGACATCTATGCACTTAAAACCAGTGTATAACAATGGCCACTATTTTCTCAAAACCTGTCATGAACAAGACATTCTCATGTGCATTGGCTCAAATGTTCCCAGCCACCATACAAATGAAGAAACTGAGGCTGAAATTCTTCAGTAAGTTTCCTAGGATCACACAGCACTCACGGACAGCCAGGTTCCACCTACCACAAGTATTAAATTAATGTGAGATTGTGAAATAGGGGTTCACCATACAACATCAGCCCAGAAGAATGCCTCTCCTGAAAAGGCAGAGATGAGCTTGCACAGGCATCACAGATAACCCCTCAGAGGCTCTGGTCTGGGGCATCCAGGTGCCCTCCTCACCCAGGTGAGGGAACCCTGTGGACTGGTGAACACCACACGGTTCTGGCAGTGGCCGTCACTCTTGGGTCTTTATCCTGTCATTCCAGTACCCATGTGATTTTGCCAAAGCCATAGAAATGGTCCCCCTGCATCCAGATTGGAAGGGAAGAAGCAAAAGTGTTTCTATTTGACATGCTCTAGTAGATAAAAAATCCTGAGAAATCCATTTTTTAAAGAACTACTAGAACAAAGAAATGAGTTCCACAGGGTTGCAGATATTAGATCAACATACAAAGTCAATTGTATTTCTAAACACTTGCAATGGACAACCCAGAAGTTAAATTAAGAAAACAATTCCACTCAAAATAGCCTCAAAAGAATACAGTACCTAAGAATAAATTTAATTTGGTAAGTACTTCATTTGATAAACACTGAAGAATAAGTAAATTTGATACAAAACTTATACTCTAAAAACTACAAAACATTGTTTTTAAAAACTAAAGAAGGTCTAAATAACTGGGAAAGCATTCCATGTTCATGGATTGGGATACTTAACATTAAGATGCTAACACTCCCCACACTGAGCTACAGATTCAACACATCCCTACCAGAATCCCAGCTGGTTTCCTTGTAGAAACTGACCAGTTGATTCTAAAATTCATATGGAATTGCAAGGGATTCAGAATTGCCAAAGCAATCCTGAAAAAGAACAAAGCTGGAAGACTCATAGGCCGTTATTTCAAACTTACTCTAAAGCTACAGTAATCAAGACTGTGGTACCAGCACAAGCAAAGACATATAGATTAAAAGAATAGAATTAAAATCCACAAATAAATCATATATCTATGGCCAATTAATTTTCAACAAGGGTGCCAAGACCATTCAATGAGAAAGAACAGTCTTTTCAGCAAATGGTGCTTGGACAACTGGATGTCCACAAATGCATGAACATGGGTCCCTACCTCACACCATGAAGAAAGTTAACTCAAGGTGGATCATGGAACCAGATGGAAGACTTAAAACTATAATAACCCCTCTCATACCATACACAAAAGTTAACTCAAAGTGGATCACAGACCCAGATGGAAGAATTAAAACTATAAAACTCTTCTAGAAAAATCTAGGGGTAAATCTTCATGTCCTTAGATTTGCAAAACATTCTTAGATATGACACCAAAAGCATGAACAACAAAAGAAAAAATAAATTAGAGTTCATCAAAATTAAAAACTTTTGTGCCTCAAAGGACACCATTAAGAAAGTGAAAAGGCAATGTACAGAATGTGAGGAAATATTTGCAAATCACATATCTGAGAAGGGACTTGTATCTAGAATACATAAATGACTCTGATGACTCAACAGGAAAAGGCAGCCCAATGTAAAAATGAGCAAAGGAAATGAACAGACATTTCTCCAAGAACATATGCAAATGGCCAATAGGCACATGAAGAGATGCTCGACATCACTAATCATCAGGGAAATGCAATCAAAACCACGATGAGATACTACTTAACACACATTAGATGGCTAGAATCAAACAGTCAGATAGTGACAAGTGCTGGTGAGGGAGTGGAGAAACTGGAACCCTCATGCCTGTCTGTGGGAATGTAATATGGGGCAGCCACTTTGGAAAACAGTCTGGCAGTTCCTCAAATGATTAAACAGCATTACTGTATGACCCAGCAATTCCACTCCTAGGTACATGCCCAAAAGAAATGAAAATGCATTTTCACACAGAAACCTATGTACAGATGTTCACAGCAGCATTATTCACAACAGCCAAAGGGTGTAAACAGCTATAATGTCCATCAACTGGTGTATGGATAAGTGTGGCCCATCCATACAGTGGATCATTATTATTATTATCATTGTTATTATTATAATTATTTGAGACAGAGTCTTGCTCTGTCACCCAGGCTGGAGTGCAATGGCTCAATCTCGGCTCACTGCAACCTCTGCCTCCCAGGTTCCAGTGATTCTCCTGTCTCAGCCTCCTGAGTAGCTGGGATTATAGGCATGTGCCACCACGCCCGGCTAATTTTGTATTTTTAGTAGAGACGGGATTTCACCATGTTGGTCAGGCTGGTCTTGAACTCCTGAACTCGTGATCCGCCCACCTTGGCCTCCCAAAGTGCTAGGATTACAGGCATGAGCAACCATGTCCGGCCCATATAGTGGATTATTATTCAGCCATAGAAAGCAAGGAAATTCGGAGGAAGCTTAAAGACACAATGTGCAGTGCCAGACACCAGACACAGAGACCGCACATAACATGTTACTCCCTCCGCACGAAAGCCCAGACACCAGACACAGAGACCGCACATAACACGTTACTCCCTCCGCATGAAAGCCCAGACACCAGACACAGAGACCGCACATAACACATTACTCCCTCCACACACAAGCCCAGAGTAGGAATATACAGGGACAGGAAGTTGATTCCTGGTTGCTTAGGCTGGGTAGGAGGGTGCTAAGAGAAGGGTGTGGGTTTCTTGCTGAGGTGATTCATGTTTTAACACTGGCTGTGCTGATGGTTCACATATCTGCGAATACACTAAAAACCATTGAATTGTGTGCTTTAAATGGGTGAGTTATATGGAATGTGGACTATATCCCATTAAAGCCATTATTTTAAAAGGAAAGAAAAACAGACCCACACTGTCCACCCATCCTGTGCATCGCCAGAGCCCAGCTTCACACCCAGCTTCTGCCTCTTTGGGGAAATCTTAGGGAAAAGCCTTCAGCAGGCCTTCCATCCTCAGGCCCACCCAACTCCCTGCAGGCACCAAGCAGCCCCAGACTCTGAAGAGATGCTGTCTAGAGACCATCATGGGGCATGCTGGTTCCCAAAGGTGGCCTGTTTCCAACACCATTCTGCAGACTGGTGTGTGTGAGGCCTTTGCCCACCCTGGTCAGCTGTGATGCCCACCCTCAGGAGCCAACAACAGGGGGTGGGTGGGAGAGGAAATGCCGGGCCTATCTCTCCACCTCTTTGCAACTGCTAGCCAAGAACGGCAGTCCACCCTGCAGTGCATACTGTGTCTAATATGCAGAGCAGAACACTCTGCTCTACCAGAATCCCAGTGTCTTTGCAGCCACCCCCAACCCTCCAGGGACCTCTCACCCTCACACGATCAGGCTCCATCTGCCCTAGGGTCAGTTTCCTGGGCAGCAGTGGGAGTTTGCTGGGTCCCATGCAGGGTGATATGGTTTGGCTGTGTCCTCACCCAAATCTCATCTTGAATCCTTATGTTGTGGGAGGGACCTGGTAGGAGGCAATTGAATCATGGGGGCAGGTCTTTACCGTGCTGTTCTCATGATAGTAAGTCTCACAAGATCTGATGGTTATTACAAGGGGGAGTTTCGCTGCACAGGCTCTGTCTTTGCCTGCTGCCATGCACGTAAGACAGAACTTGCTCCTCGTTACCTTCCGCCGTGGTGAGGCTTCCCCAGCCGCGTGGAACTGTGAGTCCAGTTAAGCCTCTTTCTTTTGTAAACTACCCAGTCTTGGGCATGTCTTTATCAGCAGCGTGAAAACAGACTAACACACAGGGTTCCGAGGGCACACACCGCGGCCCAGCCATCTCACCCTCCCTCTTGGCCTGGGAACTGGGAACAGGCAGGGGCTGGGGGCCCGACACAGGTCATTTGCACACTGGATGATACAGTAACATGAGAGCCGGTGCAGGGAAGGGCGAGAACTCCAGCCTGCTCTGAGGCAACAACTGGGAGATGAGGCAGAAATGGCCCAACCACCTCCCCTCTAAACCCTGCTCTTAAAATTCAATCCTGGCTGCCACCGTGAACTGACAAAATTAGCCAGTATTTGTTTTTAAAGTTACAGTCCCGAAAACAGTGCATCAACAAAACAGACTTCCAGCTGAACCTGATCGCTGTTGCCGCGCATACAGCCACGAACGTCAGGGACAGGCAGTGTCTAGATTTCACTCTGCATTGCTGCTGTGTGAACCGGGGGCTCCCTCCTGGTTTTACGTCTTTGCCTCTCCTCTTAGTCTGGGCAAGATAAACATTAACCAAACTCAGACGAAAAACAAGACTCTAGAGCCATTGGTTCAAAAGGAAGAGAGGCTTATGCACATGTTTTTGCCTGAACTTTACACACTAGGACTTAATTTAATTTGCCACCCCCATCCCAAACTTCATGCATTCTCTGAGCTTCCCAGGCCTCACCGTTGGTGGTTGCACACCAGCAACCCAGGGCCTTGCTCACTTAGACTAAGGTGTGAATGGTATTCGCTGGACCCTGTATCCAGGACTGTGCAGGCCACAGCCCGGGAACCTCAGAGCTGGTCCCGTAGACACCAATGTGCTGGGGAGGCGGGGCTGACTCTTCTCAGAGCCCCAGCGCAGCTGTACCGTCCCCTGACGAGGGGCTCATGCTCCCCACCACCCCACGTTTGAAAGAAGCAACGTACTTTCTTACCATTTGCCTTCTATTCTCTACCAAGTTGATGCCAATAATTCCTAAGAAAGATCCGAAGCCGAGCTAAAACCAAAGGAAGAACCAGAGAGAAACACTCATTAACGTGCCTGGAAGCTTAACACTGACATTTAAAGCAAATAATCCCTCCCTCAAAGGCATTTTATCCAGGGACGAAGGCCAGACATCCCCACCTCAAGAACCTCAACCACTGAGCAGCAGGTGCGTCTGCTGGCGTTGGGCGGGCGTCTCTGCAACGTCACCCGTCCTGTCTTCTCTGCTCAGAGGTTTTTAATGATGCGTCTGTTTGGCTTGTGACTCTGGGGTAAGAGAAGTTTCCGTTCCTCCCCCAGAGACATCTTTTCGGGGACCCGGGGCCACCAAGCACCACCATCTGCCCCATCTTCTCTGGGCCTGAGATGCCCCTGAGCTTGGCGCCTGGGTACGGTATTAGGGAACTACAGCCGTGTTTCAAAAGAAGGGTTGCCAGGCACCAGGGCCACCTGTGACACCTGCTCAGATGGCCTAACTGTGGCTGCTGCTTCGGGAGAGTGAGCAGGGCAGGCTGTTAGGGGAGGTGCCAGGTGTGGGGAAAGGGCGCCTGGGCCAGGCACAGAGGGGTCCCCGGGCTGCGGCACAGGCCACCAGGGGTCCGGCGGAGCCCCCTTGCTCCACAGGAAGCCCCAGCTCTGGGCAGAAAATGATGCCGAGATGTCAGGAAACAGACGTGGGACTGCGCTGTCTTAGAACAGAGGCCAGGGGCCGGGCATCTGCACCCTCCACCCAGGGCCCGTCCTGGCAGGTGACACCCACCTGGCAGAGGAATTTTTAAAATCAGTGTGAAGAATATGCATTTCAGCAACACCCACCGAAAATCTGGCTCAGAGCAGCCAGCAAAAGTGCCTCCCGCAGACAACATGGAGCTGCCGACGATCGTGCCGAGGCCTAAGAGAGCGGTGCGCCGGGCCGGTCACACTTCCCCGTGAGTGTCGGTTGGAAGGGGTGGCCCGCCCGGCACAGCCTTGGAGTTCCTGGGGCCGTGGTGTCAAGTTTAATGCACTGGAAACCGGACTTCTTTATGTAAAAAGTTTTGCCTTTTCTGTAATTCTGTCTGTGCTTCTGTGGTGATAGACACGTACACATGTGGCTTTCACCAGTGGTTTGAGAATTCTGCAGGGATAACAGGAATATTTCTTCACGTGCTGAGCTTCAAAATACTGCAGTTCAACTCCACAGTTCAAAAATATCAAAATTTCACTTCGATATACATGTATTAAAATACATCTGTTTCACTATGTTTTATTTTTTGGGGATTTGAAAAAAAAAAACAAACCTTTCTTGAAAATGTTGAGATGTTTTCATGTTCTGGCCGCTTCTTCTGAGATCAGCTTTTTAAGCTTCTACATTGGCATAAAGTCTCCACAGAAGTGACTCAGCCACGTTTCCTGCTGCTTTTATTTGTCGTCTCCCTAGTTTGCTTTCAGAACTGTCTGTGCTAAAGGTCATTTCAATCTGGTCAGCACAGCATTAATTCATCGCCCAGAAAGTAGATTCTTTACAGAGCATAGCTCCAGCGTTAGCCATTGATGGTTTTGATTATGTTATTTTGAGGGAGCTCTTAAATAAGCTTGAGAACAAACCAAAAAAACCAACCACTCAAGGTTGATCTTGATATTTTGCAAATCACTTGGGGGTTCCTCCTCGCAGCTGCTTGCCCTCTGGGCTCCCCTTTCTGCCCAGGAAGCAGAAAAGGCCCTCACATGAGGCCAGGGTCCCCACACCACTGGCCTCTTGCAATTTTACTGGTAATGCTTTTTCTGCACAGATACTATTTGTATATGTTTATTCATAAACTATACACAGGTAGATAGCGTAGATGTCTAAGGCACACCTTAAGATATAAACAAAGGAAAATAGAAAGGTGAACTAAACAATATTTGTAAAATATTTCTAAATACTGAGTGCCAAAAATCTTTCATCTTTGCTGATTGTCATTAATATTATTACCAATCTTGGTAGTACTTTAGGTGAGAGTAATGAGATTGAAGAAGCCACATTTTAAAATCTTGCTTTAGCACTTTATGACATAGCAGCTGGGCTCTGGGGCATGTGAAGGGCATCGCAGCTGATCCAAGCCATTCCGACAGAGGCTCACTGTGCAGAATGCAGGCACTTAGGAGAATTTTTTTACTAATGACAGAGGATGTAATTTCATAGTTCAGAAAACCTTGATACTTTTGAATCTGGGTGACCAATTCTTCCCAATTAGGTTACCGTCAATTTACCTCGCCGCCTTACTGTCCAAAATCTAGCCTGACGGGTGGATGAGGTCAGCACCACCACCTTCTGGCCATTCCCACGCGATCACATCACTAATACGATCTTTGACCCACGGCTTCTTGGCAGCAATCGTTTAAAGTTACTTTCCCCTTCCATGGGCTATGGTGGTCGACCTGGTCCCTCAGGGTAAAATCCTTCCAGGATGCTGGGGGAGGCTCTGTCCGGCCTTTTTGGACATCCTGGGCTCCTGGACCCTCCTCCACCCTCGACATTTCCTGTCGCCAGGCTCTGGCCCCCCTCCTGCCCTCTGGTCACCCTGTGACCACATCGGGCCAACCCAGACAATGGAGGGCACCTGGCCCTATTTTAAGGTCAACTTGGAGCTCAACCCGAATTCCCCTCTGCCTTGGACCTGCCACTGTCCCAGGTCCTGGGGATTGGGATGTACATGTCTGTGGAGGCTGTAACCCTGCCGACCACAAGCACCAATCGAAGCCTCCCCACCTTCAGCCCCAGCCCTGTGAGCTGGCGTGGACTCCACCCTGAGAGAGCCACACACCACCCTGCCCTCCCCGGCCCAGGCTGCCCGCTCGGCGCACTCACAATGATCCCTGGGTAGTAGCCCCCCACGGTCACATTCTCCGTCCTGGTGGTGGCAGCCAGCCCGACGGTCACTATGAGGACAGACACCAGCAGCAGAGACCCCACAAACCAGAGCGACGTCTTCTTCCTCCTCGAAAGCCCTTCTGTGGGTAGGAAGGTGAGGACCTGTCAGTGAGGGCTCAGGCTCGGGAGGGCATCAGCCTGGCAGGCTGTGGGCCATGCTCCGTTACCCAGGGGTCCTGGGATGCACTATCCCCACCTGCCTCCAGGCCCACCTCAGGGGACCACCCCCAACCTCCATTAGATAACAGAATAAAATCTCTGGACCATAAGCCACTATACTGGATAGCCTGGTATTTGTGGCCAGACCTAATTCTAACTGTCACAGAACTCAAGAAAGCAAACTAGAAGGGACTGCTTCCCATTGGCTGCCTCTTCCTCTATCTGACTTTCTCCCCTTGGTGTCCCCAGGAGGACAGAAGCATCTTTTGTTTACTGTTTCATCATCACCATTCGCTCGCAGACACACCCTCTCTACCCACCTATCACAGCCTCACCCAGAGGGGGACGGGGCTGCCACCAGGGGAGGGGCAGGGATAAAGGAACGCACACAATAGCCGTCCAGCTGTGCCATCTGTTTTGCTTTATTTTTTGAAAACTGAATCATCTTGATCCCTGTGTGACTCCAAAAAAAATAGGGGATTTAAAAAACCATGGTAAGGTCTTCCTACTCCAAGAGTTTGAAAATCAACATTTGTGTGTGTGCACATGTGTAAGTGCGTGTGTGCAGGGAAAGCAGACCGCACACCGGAGAGCCGCCGGCAGCGAGGACGGCCTTGCAGACATTGTCCACACCCTAGAAGGTCCGCATCTGAAGATTTACGCTTCTGCAATCCCGTCAGCAGAGCTCAATGGCAAGGCAAGGTTATCGCGCCCAAGGAAGGGATTGTTACGTCCTCAGAAATGAGTTTCACAAAACTATAAATCAATGTGCAGATGCAGAATTGCTCTGCTGATCTGAGAGAGTCGTTTTTATCCAGCTGACCCAGCAAGGGCGTGGCCTTGGTCACGGCCTTCCTTCAAGGCCCTCTTGGACTCAGCACAGCCACCAGCACAGCCACCCTGCCTGCCTCTTGACCCTTGCAAAGATACACTTGTCCCAAGAATCTCATCCTAAATCGCTTTTTACCTTCCACCTTGGAGGGGACCAGATCACTCCATTCGCTAACGTAATAAACCATCGGCTCCCACCAGCCAGCCAGGCTGCCCCCGTCTCAGACCCACTGCACCGAGGCGGCCAGTGGCACTGTCCTTGGTGTTACACTCCAGGCCGCAGGCAGTGGTTTCAGCCTCTCCCTGGTTGCCCCATCTCCTGCCTCCTTAGAGGCAAGGCCTGTTCCGGCATCCACAGGGCCTTTGCACCTGCTGTCTCCCAGCTAGACACTCCCAGCACTCCCTGAAGGCCTCTCTTAAATGTTGCTGCATAGACACACTGAGTATAGTAGCCCCACTCACCCCTGTGCTCTCCACAGTCACCCCTTCACCCCTGCCCCTGCAGAGCGTCCTCGCGTGTGAGAGGCAGAGGGGACGCCAGACAGAGGCAAACGCTGCAGGCATTGGAAAAGGCCAAGTTCAGTGGAGAAAACTTAAGCAGGGCTGGGGACAGGGTGCTCGGGATGCGTCACCCACAGGCAGGGGCGGAGGGCAGAGCCTTCCCGGGGGGGCCTGGCGATGGCACAGTGCACCCCTCAGCCCAGCATCACCGGTGTGGAGTGAGGCCCTCCTTCTGAAAGCCACCCCCCTGAGACACCAGAGGCTGCAGCCCGGTGCGGGCCAGGGAGCAATCCCCACACCCAGCCTCAGGAGCACGCCGTGGGGTGCGGGGTCCCTGCAGCCAAGGCCACACCTGTGCCCTCCGGGTCCCCAAGGCAGCTTCTGCAGGGGTCACGCTGAATAAGCCTAGAGGGGTGACAAGCAGGTTGGTGCAGGGGTGGGCACAGCACCAGGAGCCCCAAGGCCATGCTGGTGGCCCAGGACCTGGCGCCTACACATCCGTCACCCAGTATCTGTTAAAGTCATGCTCCCCCAGCCCCACCCCGTGCCCCCATGTCCCACGCCCCCGTCCCATCCCAGGCCACGCCTGCCTTCCCGTGTGCGTGGAGCACGTTCTTTCTTGTCCTTGGATGGGGAGCACACTCCCCTCAAGTGAGTGAGGCCCAGGCACCCGACACCTGCCCTGCATGAGGGGAAGGCGCTGCACCTGCCAGCTGGAATGCACGGCCCGAGGCCTCCTCCAGCTCCGCCTCTCAGTCCCTTGCTTCTCAGCTTCAGGCTTCCTTCCTCCTCCCCACGTCTAACTCGCACAGTTCTTCCCCATGTCTCTCGCGGTATTTCTGAACTAAAAGCCAACCCTCGTTGGGCTGGAAAAGGTTAGGCAGATGATAATGACATTCTTACAAGGAGAAGGAAGACAGTGGGTCTATGTTGGAAAGTGTGATTTTTATGCTGCTCATAAGAGCAAAGTGATTTTTTATAGAACACTCATAAAGTAATGAAAAATGCAAAAGGGAAAATAAAATTCACGTAACCCAAATTAACAAGTGGGTATAAAATCTTATGGTCTTTTTTCAATGCACTATGTACTTTTTAAAACATTTTTTCTTAAATTAGGACCACAATGCTTTATAGTAATTTTTTCACTGAAATCTTGCAATTTGTTAAAAACCTGAAAGGTTATATGTTCATGGTCATTTGCCCGAGAGACAGGAGTGACGGCGACAGATCCGGGGTCTCTGTTGGGAAGTCGAGGTGGGAAACGGCAAAGCCACGCTGGGAGCAAGTGGCTGAGAGGAAGGCAGGCACCTCCCGCGGGTGAAACTCCGTTCTGGCTGATTCGTTTTAGAGAGGTAGGTAAACTTTTTAAAAATGGACACAAAATTTAAAAATATATGCAATTCCACATTTTGGAAGTTAATGAAACTGCTATTGTGGAATTATACAAAATAATCATATTAATGATAATAATACCATCTAGGGATTGGGCAGCGTGTCGATTTTCAGAGCAGCCTAACTTCCTTATCTCATTTGATCATCACCAGAGGCTCCAGGTCGCCCTCACCAGCCTCCATGCAACACCTGCCAATGCAGACAAATGCCAGGTGCCTTCAACTCACACAATTCCCGCTTCGGCCTTTCCTGCTTCTCCTTAGGCTCCCATTCCAATCTTTTGACTGTTTAAATGTATTTTAAGAGGAATACAATTTCTAAAACTAAATTTTAGGGGACTAAGTATTTGAGAAAATTATCAGACAAATGCTCTCCTTCTCAAAGGATTTTGTTGTGTGATTTTTCTTAATTAAATGCACTGCATACATATAATATTATGCTCAAAATAATTAACCAGATGACTCAGCATCTGCTTCGACCCACAGGTAGAACCTTCCGTGGGGCTCCTGTCCCATCCTCCTGTGGGCGTCCATCTGTCAGGACCCCCGTGACTGGATTCTGGTTCTTAAAGCTGGAAGCTCTGTTCGGTTCCTTGGCATGAAGAGTGGGGGCCCAGCAAGACCCACTGGGCTAACTGCCCTTGTCAAGTCAATCGGTAACATGCTGACTTGCTAATCACTATGCAAAGAGTTAGACACATCTCCTCTGAAACCACGTAAATCCTCCTACAAACCATTTTCAACCTAATTTTGCGATGTTTACCTCTCTTTCCTGAGTCTAACTTCCCCCTCCATCTGCTACAAAATAAAAAGCAGACGGTATGAGCCACCCTTTTATCAGCATTTCTATCACAGATTTCTAGATTAATACAAGTCTAGAAAGACAGCAGAACTTACATGGGGCACTGGGAGCAATGGTTGCGAATCATCCCATTCAATTACACAATGGTGATATTTTGACTCCAGATATAATAGAGATAACAAAAAGAAAGACTCCCAACCTTAAATACAGTTTATAAATACATGACACAGCATAAAAATGAGCCAAAAAATAAACTCAAGAAAAGAAGGTGGGATATCTTTATAATTAGCATAAGAAATAAGCATTTTAAGGTCAGATTTTCAAGAGAAAGGGGCTTTCACTTAGAAGAAAGATAACTAAAATCACCTGAATAATTTCCTTGGTTTTTCCTGTCCTGGAAATACTGTTAGTATGTGCAGTGTGAAAATTAAAGTGCTCCTAAGTGCCCCAACTATTAATTAAAATATCTACCAATAGGTTTCTATTGCAGAGGCAGCTTACAGGGACTGGACCCAAACCATTCTGGGTCTGTCCAGACCCACTGTGTGGTCTTGGGTGGCCATTTAATCTCCCTGAGCCTGGGAGAAGAGAACCCTGTGAGAGCCAAGACCTCTGTCTCTCTTGTTGGTCGCCGGTTCCCGGGGCTCAGATGAGGACATGGACACATCTCCTGGTATGGAATGAATGAAGGCACTCCAGTCTCCTGACCTGACATAGACACATCTCCTAGTATGGAATGAATGAAGGCACTTCAGTCTCCTGACCTGACATAGACACATCTCCTGGTATGGAATGAATGAAAGCACTTCAGTCTCCCAACCTGACATGGACACATCTCCTGGTATGGAATGAATGAAGGCACTTCAGTCTCCTGACCTGACATAGACACATCTCCTGGTATGGAATGAATGAAGGCACTCCAGTCTCCTGATCTGACACAGACACATCTCCTAGTACGGAATGAATGAAGGCATTTCAGTCTCCTGATCTGACACAGACACATCTCCTAGTACGGAATGAATGAAGGCATTTCAGTCTCCTGACCTGTAGGATGGAAATCATGAGAACCACCTGCTTACCCGCCTCTTGAGATTGTGATAAGCATCTAGTGAGACATGATACGTGGGCTCTCATATAGGTTTTTGTAAATGTAACGCATATGCTAATCATCAGGGTAGTGTTAACTTTAAGATGGCATAGCAGTTATTTTTTTTTTTTTTTTTTTGAGACAGAGTCTTGCTCTGTCGCCCAGGCTGGAATGCAGTGGCACGATCTCGGCTCACTGCAAGCTCTGCCTCCCGGGTTCACGCCATTCTCCTGCCTCAGCCTCCTGAGTGGCTGGGACTACAGGCACCTATCACCACGCCCAGCTGATTTTTTTTTTTTTTGTATTTTTTTAGTAGAGACAGGGTTTCACCGTGTTAGCCAGGATGGTCTCGATCTCCTGACCTCGTGATCCGCCCGCCTCAGCCTCCCAAAGTGCTGGGATTACAGGCTTGAGCCACTGCGCCCGGCCCCCATAGCAGTTATTCTTAACCAGCATTTCTCCCACTGGAGCTGCAAGGAGGAGTTCTGAGATGTGAAGCTGAATGGGCCAACAGCTACCTCTCTGCTATCATGAGCGCTGATTTTTCTAATTCTACTCTTCCCCAGGTGCAGCCCATGTAGGATATCTCAGAATATCACCCTGTTACTCCCCACCTGCCCCCAGTTCTCCCACCCGGCCTGCTCTCCCCTTCCTGGCTCCTACCCCCAGCCTTAGCTGGAGGAGCTGAACCACAGGAGCCTGTGCCCACGCCTGGTCCGACCTGGAAGACATGCAAGCCTGGAGGTCAGGCTCTCCCTGCCCCTCAGACCCACTTCTTCTACTCCACAGAGCCAGGAAGGGGAATGTCACAAAGCATGGGAGGTGGCACCACTTGGAAGGGTTCCAAGATCCGGCCTTCCTGCCAGCAGGGCCTGGAACACCCAAAAAGAAGAGTGAGTTCCATTTAATCATGTGGGCACACCAGTCATGGTGTCCAAGTAATAATCCCAGGCAAAACTGTAATCACTCAGCCGTCAATTCCTCTTTTGTCCTGATTTTACACATGCCCAGGGTAGTGAACAAAGAAGGGCAAAGCAGAAAAACCCATAATCCTACCCCCAGGTACCCCAAAGCAGAAAGACCATAACCCACCCCCAGACACCCCAAAGCAGAAAGACCATAACCCATCCCCAGACACCCCAAAGCAGAAAGACCATAACCCACCCCCAGACACCCCAAAGCAGAAAGACCATAACCCACCCCCAGACACCTCAAAGCAGAAAGACCATAACCCACCCCCAGACACCCCAAAGCAGAAAGACCATAACCCACCCCCAGACACCCCAAAGCAGAAAGACCATAACCTACCCCCAGATACCCCAAAGCAGAAAAACCATAATCCACCCCAGACACCCCAAAGCAGAAAGACCATAACCTACCCCCAGGTACCCCAAAGCAGAAAGACCATAACCCACCCCCAGACACCCCAAAGCAGAAAGACCATAACCCACCCCCAGACACCCCAAAGCAGAAAGACCATAACCCACCCCCAGACACCCCAAAGCAGAAAGACCATAACCCACCCCCAGACACCTCAAAGCAGAAAGACCATAACCCACCCCCAGACACCCCAAAGCAGAAAGACCATAACCCACCCCCAGATACCCCAAAGCAGAAAGACCATAACCCACCCCCAGACACCCCAAAGCAGAAAGACCATAACCCATCCCCAGACACACCAATGCTTCATACATTTTAGTAAAAAACCAGCTCCAAACAAAAAGACCCATAACCCTACCCCAGATACACCAATGTTTCCTGTACTAAAAAGACCAGCTCCAAGTATTATGTTTTAAGGTTTAAAGTTCTTTGTCAGAAGAAAATCTAAGTCAGATGCTAATTTTAAACATCAAGGCATTCTAATAATGATAGAACTAACAAATAATAATAATAGTTATCATTATTAAACACGAATAGACTAATCCACATTAATACATTTGACCATAGAGCATTTTACTTTAGAGAGTGGAAGGTATATAGTGGTTTCTTTTAGAAAGAAGCCAAATTCTTGATTATTTTAAGTAACAGTAACTCGTCTGGTTTCTAGAGACTTCCGAAAGATGCCGCAGTAAAAGGGTTGTGAGGTTAATCCCCAGAAGTTTGTGTTGGATTATTTCTGAGGGAGCGGCAGAGCCCCCTAGACACCACCCCATCCCTCCCTCCAGCCGTCAGAGCTTCACTTTCTAGGGAACTCTGTTTCTCTTTTATTTTGAAATCTGCCCAGCCCTCTCCCCCTCAGGAAAACACCGGGCATCCTTCCAGTCCTGGCCACTTCCCAGCAGAGCCCCCGAGCCCTGCTGCTTGCGAACTTGTGAACATGCAACAGGTTTCCTGTTTTCCCAGCCTGTGCCTGGCTCGGAGGCTGCAGCGGGCTTGATCTGGGAAGTGGGAGAATTGGAGATTCCGTGAACACACGGGAGAAACACGAGAGAGGGGCGAGCTGAAACCAAGCAACACTGACCAGTTCCGTGAGCGCCTCTGCACGTTCAAACAGGAAAAGGCTACCTGGCTCTTCCAAACGAAGTTTTCCCGGAAAATTGTGTAGGGCGGAATAAACGGAAGAGATGGGGAAGGAGCGCACTTTGGGGCACCTGTTCCTCATAATAAAACATAACAGGGAGAGAGAGGCAAAGAGGAACGGACACAGAGTCAGAGAAAGGCAAAGACCAAGGAGGCAGAGACAGAAGAGGAGAGAGAGAGAGAGACACACACACACACACACACACACACACACACACACACACACAGAATGAATGAACGAACGCACCGACGAACGCCCTACCCCAGTGCGAAGTGCAAAGTGTTCCAAAGACAGAGCTCGAAGGAGGCGGAGGGACCAGACCCCGGGCCGCGTCTCTGCACAGGTTCTGCCCGGGCCGGCCGGGGACCTGCACTCCCAGCCCCGGGGTCCCCACGCTCCCCCGTAGGAGCCGAGAGGAGCCCCGAGGAGCCCCCAGCCCCGCGCTCACCTGCAGGGTCCAGCAGGCCCAGGGGTCCGGGCACCGGCGGCTGCATCCCGAGGCCCCACCCGGCTCTCCCGGGGCCACAGCCACAGTCCGGCCGCCAGGAGCCGCCCTCGCGGCACCGCCCCTTCCCCGCCCCCTGCACCTCCCCGCGCTCCGCCTCGCGCCCTTCCTCGCTCTCCTCTCCCTTCTCGCCCGTTTCTTCTCCTCCCTTCCCCGCTGCCCTCGCTCCCCCTTCTCCCCTCCACACCCTCCTGGAAATCAGGACGCCGCGGCCGGGAGTGGAAGGAAGCCAGACCCCAGATGGAAGGTGCCTGGAGAGGACCCTGCGGACTCGGGGTCCGAGCCCCGCCTGGGACGGTGACCCCGGGCCTCCAGCCGCTGGCGCCACGCTCAGCCCTTGGCAGTGCTGCTGGGTGGGTCACCACGGGTTCGCCTCCCCATTGGCCGGTGATGGAGCTCCTTGGGGCTGCAGGGCCAGCCAGCCCTTGATCTCTGGGTTCAGAGGGTGGCACATGGTGTTACAACCCAGTCTGAGAGGAATGAGTAAATGAGAAACAAACGCATCCAGCACCTCACTCAGCAGCCCTGAGGCAGGGCTGACAGGCCTTTCCAAGGCCTGCGTTTTTGTGTCCACAGCACTGAAGTTGTTCTGAGTAAAATCTGCTGCTGGAAAGAAGGGCAAGGAAACACGGGGCCAGAAATGGTGCCTCGTACAGCAGCAGGAAAAAATAAAGATCCTTCTAAATGTATTTTTAACATCTTTGAGTCAAGGACATCAGTGGTCCCGTCACAAAACAAGATGCTTGAACGATCAATAAACTCAGCCCCTGGAATTAGGGGAACACTGTGGAAACAAGAGGATGCGTTTCACCCTCATCCTATCAGAAAACCCCCACGGTCAAACAACGGTCAAACAACTTAAAAGAGTGTTAATGAAAACGTGGGAATCTGCATTCACCGCGGGGATCACACGTGGTGCCACCACTTTGAAAACAACCTTTAGGAAAATTGAAGCCGTAGATGACAAGCCAGCAATATTCTCTTTCTAGATATACCCAAGAACACAAACATAGATCTGCTCCTTAGAGCCAGGAGCCGTGGTTCTCAACCCTGGCTGTCATTAACGTCATCCAGGAATGTCTTTAAAAGAAAAAACATTACTGCAGCCCCGAATGCAGACCAGATCAACTGAACCAGAATTTCTGGGAACAAACTAATAGCTAAGAATTCCCTAGTCATTCTAATAGGCCATCCACTGTGAGAGAGAAACTACCACAAGAAGTATGCATGTACAAGAAGATGCGTACAGAATATTCTTCACAACACTGTGTGTCCAAAGCACCAGACACACCCTGAATATCCAACACGAGGAGAAGCGATAAAGAAATGGGCATATACAACAAAATACCACATAGCAGTTAAAATAAATGAGAGCTACAAGGACCAATGTGGATAAATGCCAAAAACAGAACGTGGAGCAAAAATGCAAGTGCAGAGTACAGCAGCGAGTACAACAGGAGTATGGCAGCGAGTATGGTACCATTTATATAAAGTTATAAACCATGAAAATGAACACTGTTCACTCAGTGAGCCTCTCAAAACTTACTAAACATCCACAATATACCAGACACCATTCCAGGTACTTGGGATGTATCAATGAGCAAGGTAGACAAGGATCTTGGTGGGGAAGAGAGGCCATGAGTAATAATACAATAAACAAGAAAAATGCACAGCATGTCAGAGGGCAACATGCTATGGAATACACACACATATACACATACACACATGCAGACATACACACATGCACACATGCATACATACATGCATATATATGTGCATACATACATACACATATATGCTCGCACACACATGCATACACGCATGTATGATACATACATGCACATCCATACACATGCACATACACACTTATATATACACACATGCACATGCATACATACACACGTGCATATATACACATGCATACATACGTATACACGTGCATACATACGTACACACATGCATGCGTGCATACATATGCACACATACATGCATACTTACATGCACATACAAATGCACATGCACACATGCATACATGCACAATGCACGTATACATACACACATGCATGCATACATGCACGTATACATACACACATATGCATACACGCATACATGCATACATACATGCACATGCATACTTATGCATACACACATACATATACACACATACACACTTATACATACACACACACATACACACATACATGCATACACAGCCAGGTAATGCAAGCCACAGAAAAAGGAAAGAGGGGTAAAGAAACAAAATAGAAAGTACAGTGTAGGAGAGGGAGTGAGCTGTGGTTTTTAAGTAGTGAAAAGAGAGCTTGTTGAGAGGTGATGTTGAAGACCAAGCTTGAGGGCATGGAGGTGGTTGCCCACCCAGACATCTGGGGCAGAGGGTCCGGGAAAAAGGAACCTCCTTGCAAAGGCCCTGGGGTGGAGCCATCCAGGCCCATGGGGAACAGCAAGCAGATCAGGGTGCCAGAGGCTTGTGGGGACCAGGTGGAGGACATCAGGGATGAGCTGCAGGGCCTCTGGCCTTTGCTCTGAGTGATGTGGGGGTTATTGGAGGGTCCCACATATAGGATTACTGGAGAGTAGTTGTAGGGTAGCAGAATGGAAGCCGAGAAACTGGTTATAGGATATGATGAAACAGTAGGAGGTGATTACACGGACACCATGAGTCATGTGTGCAGATACACGGACACCGTGAGTCATGTGTGCAGATACATGGACACCGTGAGTCATGTGTGCAGATACACGGACACTGTGAGTCATGTGTGCAGATACACGGACACCGTGAGTCATGTGTGCAGATACACTGATACCGTGAGTCATGTGTGCAGATATACGGACACCGTGAGTCATGTGTGCAGATACACGGACACCGTGAGTCATGTGTGCAGATACACTGATACCGTGAGTCATGTGTGCAGATATACGGACACCGTGAGTCATGTGTGCAGATACACGGACACCGTGAGTCATGTGTGCAGATATACGGACACCGTGAGTCATGTGTGCAGATACACAGGCACCATGAGTCTCATGTGTGCAGATACACGGACACCGTGAGTCATGTGTGCAGATATACGGACACCGTGAGTCATGTGTGCAGATACACGGACACCGTGAGTCATGTGTGCAGATATACGGACACCGTGAGTCATGTGTGCAGATACACAGGCACCATGAGTCTCATGTGTGCAGATACACGACACCGTGAGTCATGTGTGCAGATACACTGGACACCGTGAGTCATGTGTGCAGATACACAGGCACCTTGAGTCATGTGTGGAGATACACGGGCACCTGGAGTCATGTGTGCAGATACACGGACACCGTGAGTCATGTGTGCAGATACACGGGCATGGTGAGATCTCATGTGTACAGATACACAGACACCGTGAGTCATGTGTGCGGATACACGGACACCGGGAGTCATGTGTGCAGATACAACGGGACACCTTGAGTCATGTGTGGAGGTACACGGACACCGTGAGTCATGTGTGCAGATACACGGACACCGTGAGTCATGTGTGCGGATACACGGACACCGTGAGTCATGTGTGCGGATACACGGACACCGTGAGTCATGTGTGCGGATACACGGACACCGTGAGTCATGTGTGCGGATACACGGACACCGTGAGTCATGTGTGCAGATACACGGGCACGGTGAATCTCATGTGTACAGATACACAGACACCGTGAGTCATGTGTGCGGATACACGGACACCGGGAGTCATGTGTGTAGCTGCATGGATACCGTGTAAGTAAAGTAGAAGAACATGCCGGGGGAGAGTGCATGCTTCATCCAGAACTGTGATTCTCTGGGTGGACAAGCTGAACAGCTTTGGAACTATGTCTAGGGGCTTAAACTCTATTTGTGAAACCTTCTTTCTTTAAAAAAGTTAAAAGACTTGAAAAAAAGGGGGAATGTTGAGATATCATTAAGGCTAGATGGTGTGGACAGGGATGTTATATTATTCTCTATACTTTTTTGGATGTTTAAAATAGATGATTACTTTTTTGTAACTTTTTATTTTTATGTATTTTCAAACCTAAAGGTGGGTTGCAGGGATAGTTCAAGGTTTGTTTGCAGTCTGTCACGTTTTTGTTTATGAGACATGCTCTGGCTCTGTGGTCCAGGCTGGAGTGCAGTGGCGTGATCATAGCTTACTGCAGTCTCCACCTCCCAGGCTAAAGCGATCCTCCCACCTCAGCCTCCCAAGTAGCTGGGCCCGCAGGCGTGTGCCACAACACCCAGCTAAGGTTTATACTTTTTGTAGAGATGGGGTTTCCTCATGTTGCCCAGGCTGATGTCAAACCCCTGGGCTCAAGTGATCTGCCCGTCTCAGCCTCCCAAAGTCCTGGGATTACAGGCGAGAGCTACTGTGCCCGGCCACAGTCTGTTACATTTTAAAAATTAAACGGACAAAAGGAAAAGAAAAGGAGGAAAGAGGTGCCTGCTCAGCTCTGCAGGCCGAGTCCCACCCTGAGCCACCGGGGCGCCCAACCTCTTCCACCTGAGAGCAGCCCAGGGATTTCCATGTTTGTCTCATTCCACCAGGCTCAGGGAGTGCCTTTTTAAAGAGGAGAAAAAGCGCCTGCCCGGCGTGGGGAATGTGCAGGGGCCGACTGGAGCACAGCCAACTCAGAACTACTTCAGGGGCTCCCTAAGCAGGCCCCACCTGCCTCCTCTCCCCAGGCCTGCACCTCGGAAGTGGCTGAAACCCACAGCCAGCACCTGTCCTTTCTTCCCGTCAGCACTGCCTTCCTCCTCTACTCACTCAGAGATAACGGGGGTCCCCATGACTGGTTCGTCCTCCCCTCACCCCTAACTCTCCACGGTCCTCAGATCTCTAACCCATTCCTGCAACATCCAGTGAGGTAGGAAAGCAACAGTGCTGGCTCCGAGGGCCAGGGTCAGGGCCAGGGGCTGGCTCCCACACTGTCCTGTCCTGAGCACTGTCCAGGCCCAGAGCAGGGCTGGGCTTGGCGCTGGGCTGTAGAAGCACAGGAGTGATCACTGCCCTGGGGCCCTGATGGAGCTCAGAGGCTGGTGGAGAAGAGACAGAAAGACTGAGCCCTCCCAGGTGATGCCACTGTATTAAGCTCAACGCTGAGAGGCAGCGGGAGGTGTCACAGGGAGGGCTCCCGCAAGGAGCGACACACAGAGCTAAGAGGTGGAGGGCAGGGAGCCAGGACACTCAGGCCCTTCCTGGAGGATCAGATAAATGTATTATCTCCGAGCAAGCTCTGGGAAACAGGAGACAGGCTGGGTGCTGGCTTGATGGGGGCAGTGGATGGGGTTACCCAAGATACGCTGCGACCTGTGAGCATCTGGGAAGGGGTTCAGGCTTGGGAGGAGTCCAGGAGACAGAAGTCATAGGATTGCCAATCTTTACAGTGGGACAGGTCCTTGGAGGTCGTTCCGGTTACTACAACAGTGGGACAAATGACCCCATAACTCAGTGGCTTAAAAAAAACACATTTATTAAGTTGGAGTTGAAATTTTGGCAAGGCTTGGAGTGGACACCCTGCCTCTGCTCTACTCAGGGTTAGCTAGGGTGGCTCCCAGGACTGGCGCGTGGCTGACTGTGGCTGTGCCTGTAACCTCTCCAGGTGACATGGGCTTCCTCACGACATGGGGGCTGGACTCCCAGGAACGTCGGGCAAAAGAGAGAGCCGGGTGGAGTCTGTGGCACCTTCTGCAACCCAGCCTCAGCTTCACGCTGTGTCACCTCTGCCGCCTTCTCTTCAGCAGCCCAGTGACAAAATTCAAAGGAAGAAGGAAGAGGCTCTCCCTGTGGGTGGAAAATAGAAAGGTGATGTGGTCATTTGGGGAAAATAGAATTTGCCACAGGGATCACTGTGTCAGGACAGGACCCTCACTACAGGGAGGCTGGAAGGTGAACAAGCGATAATAAAGATAACGAACCTTTTCCTCTTACTTCAGCAGATATTTAGCAGCTATTTGGGCAGCTTGGAATGGGAACTGCTGAAGTCTTCCTAGACCACAGGTAATGAGGGGTGGCGTGGAGGAGGCAGCCGAGCCAGGCAGGAAGATTATCCTGGGATCCACAATGTGTGCATCGGAGGCACCCAGAGAGGATAGAAGCTGCCAGAAAAATGCAAGAAAACCCAGAAACTCGGAGAGCACAAACGAATCAGTTTTTATTGTGTGAATTTTCACTAAATATCCTATAATGAATATTCGTCATAAGAAAAACAGTCATTTTTAATGTCATGATTTCCTGGAAATATAGAAAGAAAGAAAAACAGAGAAAAGGCACAACTCCCCCCAAGCACAGCAGCAGGGTCTTGGTGGTGGCCGTTCCCCTGCCACACCCGGGGATGCTCCTGCTTCAGGAGTTCACTTGGCTCAGTTACGGCAGCAGGTTCTGATGCTGCAGAGCTCAGAGCGGAAAGGCTAAGGATGCCTGCTCAGAGTCCCTACTGTGTGTGTGCATGTCTGTGTGTCCACATGTGTGTGTGTGGGTGGGTGTGCAGGACTGTGTGAGTACCTGTGTATGTGTGGGTGGGTGCGCCTGATTGTGTGTGTGTGCGTGTGTGTGTCTCACACCAGATTGGTTCTGCTCAGGTGCTCTGCATCATTTCTGCAATCTGATTTCTCCAAGTCTGAAAGGTCGAATGTGCACCATCAACGGCACTGAGAGCCTCTTAGAAAGGCAAAGTCTCCCCAGATCGGATGCACTCCCAGCTTCCATGCCTGGAATTAGCGTATTTCCTGCAACACCAGGCCGGGCAGAGCTAGGCAAAGTCACCCAGGATCTGGAGTTGCCAGAATGCAACTTCGGCCACTGACATCATCATCATAGCCAAGAACTGCCCTCTTCAGACCACATAAAAAATCCCCCGAATAAATTTCCTAGGAAGAAGTAAGTTCATTGTACCTAAGTTTGGAGGTGACCAGTCCTAACTGGTAACTGAATTCCTTGTGATGTCTTACAAATCCTTTGCTTTCTAATTCCATAAATTATTTGTGATTTTCCCTGGAGATCTTCTGAGAATTTTCTTTAGAGAGCATTTGACTCGGAAGCCGTCGGCATCAGATCAGCCCAGGACACTTCAATGGTGAATTGTGTGATAAGCAACAAAATCTCAGTAAAGCTAAAATCTCAGTAAAGCTAAAACATCAGCACAGAAAAGACCTTAAAGAAACTGCCTCCTCAGCCACAGAGCCAGCACAGCGGGAAAGAACCCGCTTCCTCAGCCACAGAGCCGGCACAGCCCGAAAGAAACCGCCTCCTCAGCCACAGAGCCGGCACAACTGGAAAGCAACTCTCGGAGCTGAAAAGCAATGGGTTTGCAAAGAGTGGGAAAACACACAAAAGGCGGGTCATGCAAAACGTCCTCCCGTGTCTGTAAATGGCAGTTGCCCGCCTCGATGTCCAGGTGCACCGGGGAGTCTGGCCATGCCAAGGGAGAGACCAGAGTGGGCGACCAGCGCGGCATTCACATCCGGTGGCTCTGGCCCCCTCGACACTCTCCACCGAAGCCTGGGGCAGAGGAGAAACCTCGGGCCTGCACACAGAAGGCGTCTCCACAAGGAGCCGTCTCTACAGCGTGACTGTGGAAACCAGGCTTCGGGACCCTGGGACCAGCACCAGGAATGCCAGACCTGGTTCTCCGAGGCTGTGACATTCCTCCCACGTCTGCCACTAGGGGCCACGCAAGGGAGCTGAGACACGGGAGTTACAGAGCGCTCAGCTTCCCCACAAGAACTGGCTCTGGTAAGAGCAGCTGGCATCAAGGAGGAGGATTCACGTGTGCACACGCCACTCAGAGACACAGACATATGCACACTCAGACATGCACAAACACATGCACACACATGCACACACACACCACACAGAGACACAGACATGCCCATGCACACACATGCACACACACATGCACTCACCACACAGACATGCCCATGCACACACAGAGACACACACATGCACACATGTACACACACAACAGAGACAGACATGCACTCACACGCATGTACACAGACACACCCAAACATGCACATACACATGTGCACATACATGCATGCACTCACAGATATGCACACATGCAAACATGCATGCACACATGTATACACACCACACAGAGACACAGACATGCACTCACATACACATGCACACACAGACACAAACACATGGACATACATATATGCACACACACATGCACACACACGCAGTCACACACATACACAGACATGCACACACCACACAGTGCACAAACATGCACACACAGACACAAACACATGCACACACATGCAGTCACACACAACACAAACATGCACACACAGACACACAAACACATGCACACACACGTGCACATGCATTCGCACCACACACAGGCATGCACACACATGCACACACACGTACACAGAGACACACACATTCACAAACACATAAACGCTTGTGTGCGGAGACAACTTTCTGCATTCATTGAGCGTGAGTTTTGTTCATGAAAACCCACTGGCCCCCCTTGCTCCTTGAATGGGTCTTTTACCTGTGCATGATTTTGAGGCATCACACGCTGGTCATGTGGAGGATTATTCGGAAGCTGTCACTCTCACAGTTTGAGAAACAAGTTTTCAAAAATTCCTCGTCACTTGAAAGCTCAACATTCTATTGTCGGTGCCAGATACTCTCAGCTGTTTTCCTTGCAGGGATGGGCTTACTTGTTTCCAGGAAAACACCCAAGCCTGGGTATGCAGTGCTGTTCGCTGTTTGTTCCATGGAAACTGGTGTTGCAGGAATAAAGGAGCTCGGTTCGGCTTGGCTGCCAGACGCCCACGTGGCACGCACAAAGCACTGTGCGCAAACCTCCATCTCCATCACAAGGAACGTCACTGCCGAATGCTGCTGGTGATGGTGGTGAGAAGCCTCAAGAGCTCAAAGCCGCCTTGATCTGGGCCCAGGCACCAGCAGGTGCCCTGCCATCAGCCCTCTACCATTGCCGCGAATGTCAACACAGAGAAAAAGGCAAGGGGCCCGAGATGACTATGCTGGTCTCGGGGACCCCCCTGAAAACACCACAAGGACCACACGTGGAGAACTGCTGTTCTGTGGAACAAATGATGCCAACGCTTCAACAGATGCACGGCCCGAAGAGTCTGGGCAGATAAACAAGGTGCCGGACACGGCCCTGCTGGGTCCTGTTTCAAACGAGCCAGACATAAATAGACGTGTGGAGACCCTGGGAAAACCTCCAGGAGCACTTGGGGGCTGGAGGGAGGCACACCTGGGGGCTGGAGGGAGGCACAAGGGCCTGCGCCTGGGAGCCGTGCTCTGCCCACTCCACCCCACGACCCTCGAAGGAAGCACCTCACGGGGGCCCCCAGGGGTGCAGGGAGTCAGCCGCCCTGTTCCTGGGTGAGCGGGGCCCCTGGGGCACAGACCTGCACAGACCTGGTGGGGAGAGGCCACTCCAGCCTCTGGGCTGTCTTAGGGGTGAGGCCTGAAGTGGCTCTTCCCACAGTCTGAGCAAGGGCTCGGTCCCACCAGCAGCTACATAGCCCAGGGCATGGAAGCCCTTGATGGCATACATGGGGCTCAACTCCCCAAAGCCAACCCCATTGTGGGGTCAGCACAGCTGCAGAGAGTACCCACGCCAGCCACAGCCCTCCCCGAGGAGCGTCGTGCTGGGGACAGTGAGTGGGTGTGTCAACCTGTGAGGGGCGCCTGAGGCCAGCATGAGGGCAGGTGAGGCGGCCGTGGCTCATGGCTGCTCGGTCTGCAGGACTGTGCCCAGGTGTAGGCTCAGCCTCCCAGCCCCAGGGCAAAGACCCACAGTGCCCCTGCCCTGTGGCAAGACCCTGACCCCCACACATGTCCCCGGACACCTCCTGGGGCAACAGTGCTGCCATGAGGACCTCTGAGATGAAGGCACCGGTTCCACTGAGGCCTGTGTAGTTCCCGCCACCTGCCCCCACGCCCTTCCTCCTCCACCCGCCCTGTGCTCCGGAGTGGCCCGAAGCCTGCCCCGTGGGCGCCCACAGAGTCAGGCACCAGCAGGAGATGAAGGGGCGGAGGAAGGTGAGAGCGTCCTCATCCCAGGCCTCCTCATGAGGTCCCTGCGGCCTGGCTGAGCCCCTCCCAGTGACAGGCCCCTCCGCTGCTCCCCTGGAAGCTGCTTTCCTCGGACATGGGAATAGCCCTGTCCCTGGGCCCTCAGGAATGGGATAGAACAGGGCCCAGGGTGCGAACCAACACCCTAAGTCTCTTCCCACAGAAGCCTAAGGACAGCAATGGCTGAGGGAGGCCTCCTGAGGTGCTTCTGTGGCTGTGCTCCCCTTGCCGTGCAAGCATCGCAGCAACTCACACGGCTGGAGGACAGGGCCCACTGCCTGCCCAGGCTTCACAGCGCGGCCCTGGCTGCACACCTGTGCTGCAGATGCCTGCGCCGATCCCTAGAGGAGCTGCAGTAAGCATTTGTGCATGTAAACACACCCAAACTTGGAAATGGCACAGTAAAAGCATCGCAATCTTACGGGAGAAACGTGGTTATGCGCATGGCTGGGTGGCCTTTACTCCTCCTTCCGCAGTCCCTTGCTTGAGGGGGTGCCTGGCTGAGTGAAGACCCCAGCACACTCAGGATCTCGTGCCCGTCCCTGGGCACCGGACCTGCTACGGAGACAGTGACTTTGCAGATGGGATTAGGGTCAGGGCCTTGAGGCGGGGACTGATCTGGGACTGTCCAAGTGGTAACGGGATGTAACCATGAGGTCCCCAGGGAGGGAGGCGGAGGGAGGTTTGACCAGAGATGACACTAAGGCCACGTGACGGCAGGACAGCATCAGAGAGGCGGCAGGGCTGCAAGCCAGGGGTGCTGGCTCTTGCCTGAGCCAGGAGAGGCAGTGCGGCCCTGCTCACACCTCCCTCTTAGCCCCGTGAGCCCCGTTTTGGACTTGGGCCCCCAGAGCTGTAAGGGGATAAGCGTGTGTGTGCTGGGCTTCGATGCACAACAGTAACTTGAGGGTCCTGGCGTCTCGGACACCTCCATGCTGGGGGTGTACGAAGATTTTCCAGGTGGTGCAATTGCCTAAGGGAATCACTTCCAGACCCCTGATTTCCAGATGCAATCTCTCCCAAAGTAGATCTGGCTGAGTCCAGGGCCCCAGCTCCACTGCGTCCCCTTCCCACCCGACTGCCACCAAGAGGAGCCAACCCCGTCCCCAGCCCAGCTTCTCTGAGGTGCAGCTGTTCCTGCGTGACCCTCGGGCCCCAAACACAGAAGCAGTCACAGCACGGGGCAAGGCCGGGCTCCGGGGGAGCCGAGTCTGTGCCCAGCAGATTCTGTGTCTGGCAGATTCTGTGCCCGGCGGATTCTGTGCCCGGTGGACTCTGTGCCTGGCAGATTCTGTGCCCGGTGGATTCTGTGCCCGGCGGATTCTGTGCCTGGCGGATTCTGTGCCCGGCGGATTCGCACAGGGTCCAGCCTTCTCCTCATCCACGCCCAGCCACCAGGGCCGGAGGACCCAGAGGGAGGGGTCGTCACTGGACACCTCCCGACATCCTAACAGTTCTGACAGAAGCCAGATGGGTTCCACCAACCGCTTTGACTGGCTCCCCAGCTAGGTTGCCTTTGTCTGTTTGGTGAACTCCGGCCAAGCCTTGCTCCAGGCGCCACGTTCAAACTCGCCACAGCCTTGCGTCAGGGGCTGTCACCACTGCCGTGTAAGAAGAGGAAGCCAAGGCTCCGGGCAGTGGCGTGAGCAGCCCAGGGTCACACAGCAGGCAGTGGCAGAGCTGGGGCAGACCCAGGCACCGGCCAGGCTCACACACGCAGCCTGTGTTGCCACGAGCCCCGAGACGGAAGGACCTCGTCTGTGGATCCCCGTCCTGTGGGAAATGCGTTAAAAGGCATGTGAGTTCGTTGCTGCGTCGCTAGAAATGACGCCCTTTCCAACTAAACCAAAAGTATTTTAGATGCAAAGTTGACATGGCACAATTCTGAAAATTTTTTGAGGGCTACACGAGCAAAACATGTTGAGAGCCGGGACCTCGGGCCTTAGCCTCAGTAACAGAAACCAAAGCCATACCTGAACAATCTCAGCACGGTCCCCCTTCAAAGACGAGAAACTGAGGCTCCAGGAGGTTGGCTGTTGTGGCCCAGGACGGACCCCCAAAGCCCGTGTGCTTAACTGCAGGGCAGGGACGCTGGCTAGGATCCAGCCACCGGAACCGCACCCGCCCCAGCGCCCAAGCTGGTGGCCCACAGCTCCTCTCCTGCAATCCCAGATCAGCTCGGCAGGGGCAGTCACCTGGGCTCAGGGTATTTTTTAAATTTAATTTACTTTAGCTCTTCCAAGAGGCAATTAGGAGATGAGGAAATCTGTCTTCCGCTGGACTGAAGATAATTAGAGAAACTGGATAAATTGTTATTGACAGTAAGAAGATAATTCTCTAGAACCGCTAGAAAAAATGCCTGCTGTCCTTCCCAATTCCAGATTCCTTCCTGCTTAGAGGAAAATGTTTGAAAGTGCCCTGAGGTTTCCTACCTTGACTTCCTCCACACGAACACGGGCCCTGTAAACCAGAAAGCATGAGAGACAGGCCTCAATCCATTGAGAAGTTCATTTGCCAAGGTTAAGGGCATGCCTGGGAGAGAGCTCTGTGACTTTCTCCAAAGATGATTTTGAGGGTTTCAATATTTTAAAGGGGAAACGCAGGCTGGAGGGGAAAGAGGGAGGTTTGGTTGCGTGACTGAATCCATGCGTTGCAGGAGAAAGGAACAAGCAGGACAATGGTGAATGATGCATTCGTCCTGGGCTCACAAAGTCGGACTTTGCACTAGGCCAGGGGAACGCAGAGCAACTGCCAGTGGAGACGCTGAGCCTTTGCTGGGCAGCCCCCTGCTCAGGAACACAAGGAAAGGCTGCTCCTCACAGGGCTCAGCTTCCAGCTTTAAGGGTTTCCTTTGGCAGTGAATTGGAGTCCCCAGATTTTATTTTCCTTTCACAGCCCCAGTGTTGCCCCAGAAACAACAGAGACTCCTAAAA
>NW_022096797.1:0-22085 GCF_006542625.1 Nomascus leucogenys
TTTCTTTCCTTTCTTTCTTTTTCTCTTTCTTTCTTTCTTCTTTCTTTCTTTTCTTTTCTTTTTTCTTTCTCCTTCTTTTCTTCTTCTTCTCTTCTTCTTTCTTTCTCTCTTTTCCTTTCTTTCCTTTTCTTTCTTTCTCTCCTCTTTCTTCTTTTTCTCTTCTTTTTCTCTTTTCTTTTCTCTCTTTCTTTTTTCTTCCCTTTCTTTTCTTTGAGAAAGATCTCCAGACCTCTTAGGCTCCAAGCAATCCTCCCAACTCAACCTCCCTGGTAATTGGGAGAACAAGTGCACACCACCATGCCTGGGTAAATTTTTTTGAGAGAGACGGGGTTTCATTTCCCTGTATTGCTTGCCCAGGCTTGCCTAGAACTACTGAGCTCTAATGATCCACCTGCCTCTGCCTCCCAAAGGGCTGAAATTACAGGTGTGACCCTCCATGCCTGGTCCAGATTTGGGTGGGGACACAGATCCAAACCATATCACCATGGTAGCCATGGTTTCATGATCAAAAGAAATATTAAATACCATAGCAAATACCATACCAGGATTAAATACCATATTCGGTGAATTCCTGCCTTTATCTTTTAAATCATTTCCATGATAGATATTAATTTCATTTTAATGTTTTATGATTATTATTGTTTGTTTATCAGTAGAAGCTAGCATTACTACTTTCCAATATGAAGAATGATTTATTTAAAAGCAGAAATTTAAGGAGATACTTTTACTTTTTAGCCTACTTTTTTTTTCCAGTAAAAGAGTATTTTGGGGCCCACTGACCTCTCATTTTATGCCATTGAACTATGTAACCACTTTAGATCATTGGTTTGGATTAGAGATGGTAAAAATTTTTTTTTTCTAAAAGCAAAGTGTGTCTTGGTACATATAAGGTTTATGTCATTGGGCAGATTTTGAGAAAGTAAATGCGAAATTAAAACGCTTAATTCAATTTTCCTAGTTAACCAGATGATGGCAGCATATCCACATTTTGTCAACTGTGAACACAAGGAAAGGGGACTCGCCTCTACTTAGCACTGCTAAATACTAATTTCCTGTAATTATCCCCAAATAATTTCAGTTTTCAAAGTATTTTAGTACCAATACTGTAATGTTTTATATTGTAAACATAGAACTGAGTAAATACTGAGACCATATCTTTAATTTGCCTGCAGGTGAGCTGCGCTTTGATTCCATGACTCCTTTCTTGGGCAATAACAGATCCATCAATTATTTTCTAGATTAGCAAAGTCCAGTAGAACTTTCTATCATGTATCTCTGCTGTTCAACATGGTAGCTACTAGGATCATAACCAAATGTGGCTACTGAGCACTTGAAAGGTGTTGGTGCTACTAGTACTACTAGTATGTAGTGCCAGTAGTGCTACTGAGGAATTAAGTTTTAATTTAATTTGAATTAATTCAAATATATAGAGTCATGCATGATAGTAGCTATTGTTACTGGAGAACACAGTGCTAGTTGATACAAATGACTTACCCAACAAGTCAGCATGTTTCTCAGACTGATTCATTGCTACTTTGTGGGTAAAAGCTTACTCAATATAAGCATATCTAATCAGAGGCTATTAAAATTAAACTTTTAATGGGAATTCCCAGTCTCATTCTTGACCCAACTCTTGATCAAATTCTCTCCAGTCCTATTAGTTCTTTCTAAGGCTCACCTCTCCAGTGCCACCCCTCAACCCATGTCTTCCTGTCTCTTCTGTGAGCTGATGGATACTATTTTTGTCCTATAAGACCTCCCATTCATGTTCCACCTTTGACCATGGGCCTCTATATTCCATACATTCTCCTAGATTATCCCACTTACTTCATGGTTTTAATTTCTATCCTTGAGCTGCTGACTTCTAAATCTGTAGCAACAGCCTTGACCTTGGCAATACTTCTTAAGGCCAGATCCAAAGTCTTCATGGACATCTTCACCTGGGAAGCTCCCACATGAAATATCCATAAATAAGCTTACATTCCTCTAAGTCTACTTTTCCTGTAGGCTATATTTCCACTACAACCCATCAGTTACCGAAGTCAGATACTGAGTCAACCATCTCAAGTTTTTCTCCTTCACTTTCCCCACATTCTATTAATTTTAGCTCCTGATAATTTCCAAATCCATCTCCCATCTCTCCATCCTTATGGCTATTGCCTTGTTCAGTCTCCGTCATCTCTCTCCTGCTGCAATGGTTCACTTGATGGCTTCCTTATGTTGTTTTGTCTGCCTCAAATCCTTTCTCCCCACAGCCACATCTTTCTAAAGACATATTTGCCACTGAACACACTCCCATGGCTCCTGCACTGCCTAAGGATTAAGACCAGAGCTCTTACACTGTTCACCATGACCTGCTCCATGTAATGACCCAGCCTCAACCCCCACCACTCCACTCTCTCACTCTACCCTGTCACATTTTCAACGGCTTGTGACTCCCTGGACACACTGCTGTGTTTCCATCTCTCTTTTCATACCTCTGAGGTTTTATCCATTCTGCTCCATCCACTAGAAATAGTCTCTGCTCACCCTCCCTTCTTTCCTGGCTAAAAACTATTTATTCAGGCACAATTCAAGCAGCATTTCCTCTAGGAAACTTCCACTCAATTCCCAGACTAGATAAAATTACCTTACACAGCCTTTTTGCATATCTTTGTCATTGTAATTATAATTGTTGATTTTTTCTCTCAGCTGCTTGAATGCAAGGATTTTCTCTTATTCAATGATTGCAGGCAGTTGATGCTCAAAATTTTTACCAAACTTTGGCATGAAATTCACATTGAATTGCAAGAGCTGTTTCTCCATTGTAGTAGGTGTATTTAAAAAGTACAGTGAGTGTACATAGAAGAAAATTGTGACTAGCTCTGAACAGGACTTTCTATGTCCAAATTGTCCCAAACTCTACAGTAACTTGCCAATCATAATGGATTTTTTTTTTCACAAAATCATCCCAAGTGGCCTGTAGCTCATCTCAAATACCTGCTTGGAAAATGAACATTCAGGGGGTGGTTCCAAGATGGCCGAATAGGAACAGCTCCAGTCTACAGCTCCCAGTGTGAGTGACACAGAAGGCCGGTGATTTCTGCATTTCCAACTGAGGTACCGGGTTCATCTCACTGAGGCTTGACAGACTGTGGGGGCAGGACAGTAGGTGCAGCCCACCAAGTGTGAGCCGAAGCAGAGTGAGGCATCACTTCACTCGGGAAGTGCAAGGGGTCAGGGAATTTCCTTTCCTAGCCAAGGGAAGCAGTGATGGACAGCACCTGGAAAATCGGGCCACTCCCACCCTAATACTGTGCTTTTCCAATGGTCTTAGTAAATGGCACACCAGGAGATCATATCCCAGGCTTGGCTCAGAGGGTCCCATGCCCATAGAGCCTCTCTCATTGCTAGCACAGCAGTCTGAGATCAATCTGCAAGGCGGCAGCGAGGCTGGGGGAGGGGAGCCTACCATTGCTGAGGCTTGAGTAGGTAAACAAAGTGGCCAGGAAGCTCGATCTGAGTGGAGCCCACCACAGTTCAAGAAGGCCTGCATGCCTCTGTAGACTCCACCTTTGGGGGCAGGACATAGCTGAAAAAAAGGCAGCAGAAACCTCTGCAGACTTAAATGTCCCTGTCTGACAGCTTTGAAGTGAGTAGTGGCTCTCCCAACACGGAGTTTGAGATCTGAGAACAGACAGACTGCCTTTTCAAGTGGGTCCCTGACCCCTGAGTAGCCTAACTGGGAGGCACCCTCCAGTAGGGGCAGACTGAAACCTCACACGACCGGGTAACCCTCTGAGATGAAGCTTCCAGAGGAACGATCAGGCAGCAACATTTGCTGTTCAGCGATATTCACTGTTCTGCAGCCTCTTCTGCTGATACCCAGGCAAACAGGGTCTGGAGAGGACCTCCAGCAAACTCCAACAGACCTGCAGCTGAGAGTCCTGACTGGTAGAAGGAAAATTAACAAACAGAAAGGACATCCACACCAAAACCCCATCGGTATGTCACCATCATCAAAGACCAAATGTAGATAAAACCACAAAGATGGGGAAAAAACAGAGCAGAAAAGCTGAAAATTCTAAAAATCAGAGCTCCTCTCCCCCTCCAAAGGAATGCAGCTCCTCACCAGCAACAGAACAAAGCTGGATGGAGAATGACTTTGACAAGCTGAGAGAAGAAGGCTTTGGAAGATCAAACTTCTCTGAGCTAAAGAAGGAAGTTTGAATCCATCGCAAAGAAGCTAAAAACCTTGAAAAAAGATTAGACAAATGGCTGACTAGAATAACGAATGTAGAGAAGTCCTTAAATGACCTGTTGGAGCTGAAAAACATGGCATGAGAACTATGTGACAAATGCACAAGTAGCCGATTCAATCAACTGGAAGAAAAAGTATCAGTGATGGAAGATCAAGTGAATGAAATGAAGCAAGAAGAGAATTTTAGAGAAAAAAGAGTAAAAAGAAACAAACAAAGCCTCCAAGAAATATGGGACTATGTGAAAAGACCAAATCTATGTCGGATTGGTGTACCTGAAAGTGACGGGGAGAATGGAACTAAGTTGGAAAACACTCTGCAGGATATTATCCAGGAGAACTTCCCCAACCAGCAAGGTAGGCCAACATTCAAATTCCAGAAATACACAGAACGCCACAAAGGTACTCCTTCAGAAGAGCAACTCCAAGACACATAATTGTCAGATTCATCAAAGTTGAAATGAAGGAAAAAACGTTAAGGGTAGCCAGAGAGAAAGGTCGGGTTACCCACAAAGGGAAGCCCATCAGACTAACAGCAGATCTCTCTGCAGAAACTCTACAAGCCAGAAGAGAGTGGGGGCCAATATTCAACATTCTTAAAGAAAAGAATTTTCAACCCAGAATTTCATATCCAGCCAAACTAAGCTTCATAAGTGAAGGAGAAATAAAATCCTTTACAGACAAGCAAATGTTGAGAGATTTTCTCACCACCAGGCCTGCCCTACAAGAGCTCCTGAAGGAAGTACTAAGCATGGAAAGGAATAACTGGTATCAGCCACTGCAAAAACATGCCAAAGTGTAAAGACCATTGATGCTAGGAAGAAACTGCATCAACTAACGAGCAAAATAACCAGCTAACATCATAATGGCAGGATCAAATTCACACATAACTATATTAACCTTAAATGTAAATAGGCTAAATGCTCCAATTAAAAGACACAGATTGGCAAATTGGATAAAGAGTCAAGACCCATCAGTGTGCTATATTCAGGAAACCCATCTCACATGCAGAGACACAAATAGGCTCAAAATAAAGGGATGGAGGAAGATCTACCAAGCAAATGGAAAACAAAAAAAGGCAGGGGTTGCAATCCTAGTCTCTGATAAAACAGACGTTAAACCAACAAAGATCAAAAGAGACAAAGGCCATTACATAATGGTAAAGGGATCAATTCAACAAGAAGAGCTAACTATCCTAAATATATATGCACCCAATACAGGAGCACCCAGATTCATAAAGCAAGTTCTCAGAGACCTAAAAAGAGACTTAGACTCCCACACAATAACAATGGGAGACTTTAACATCTCACTGTCAACATTAGACAGATCAACGAGACAGAAAGTTAACAAGGATATCCAGGAATTGAACTGAGCTCTGCACCAAGTGGACCTAATAGACATCTACAGAACTCTCCACCCCAAATCAACAGAATATGCATTCTTCTCAGCACATCACACTTATTCCAAAATTGACCACATAGTTGGAAGTAAAGCACTCCTCAGCAAATGTAGAAGAACGGAAATTATAACAAACTGTCTCTCAGACCACAGTGCAATCAAACTAGTACTCAGGATTAAGAAACTCACTCAAAACCACTCAACTACATGGAAACTGAACAACCTGCTCCTGAATGACTACTGGGTATGTAACGAAATGAAGGCAGAAATAAAGATGTTCTTTGAAACCAATGAGAACAAAGACAAAACATACCAGAATCTCTGGGACACATTTAAAGCAGTGTGTAGAGGGAAATTTATGGCACTAAATGCCCACAAGAGAAAGCAGGAAAGATCTAAAATTGACACCCTAACATCACAATTAAAAGAACTAGAGACACAAGAGCAAACACATTCAAAAGCTAGCAGAAGGCAAGAAATAACTAAGATCAGAGCAGAACTGAAGGAGACGGAGACAGAAAAAAACCTTTCAAAAAATCAATGAATCCAGGAGCTGGTTTTTTGAAAAGATCAACAAAATTGATAGACCGCTAGCAAGACTACTAAAGAAGAAAAGAGAGAAGAATAAAAACGATGCAATAAAAAATGATAAAGGGGATATCACCACCAATGCCACAGAAATACATACAACCATCAGAAAATACTATAAACACCTCTATGCAAATAAACTAGAAAATCTAGAAGAAATGGATAAATTCCTGGACACATACACCCTCCCAAGACTGAACCAGGAAGAAGTTGAAACCCTGAATACACCAATAACAGGCTGTGAAATGGAGGCAATAATTAATAGCCTACCAACGAAAAAGGGTCCAGGACCAGCTGGATTCACAGCCAAATTCTACCAGAGGTACAAGGAGGAGCTAGTACCATTCCTTCTGAAACTATTCCAATCAATGGAAAAAGAGGGAATCCTCCCTAACTCATTTTATGAGGCCAGCATCATCCTGATACCAAAGCCTGGCAGAGACACAACAAAAAAAAAGAATTTTAGACCAATATCCCTGATGAACATTGATGCAAAAATCCTCAGTAAAATATTGGCAAAGCGAATCCAGCAGCACATCCAAAACCTTATCCGCCATGATCAAGTGGGCTTCATCCCTGGGATGCAAGGCAGGTTTAACATATGCAAATCAATAAACGTAATCCAGCATATAAACAGAACCAAAGACAAAAACCACATGAATATCTCAATAGATGCAGAAAAGGCCTTTGACAAAATTCAACAGCCCTTCATGCTAAAAACTCTCAATAAATTAGGTATTGATGGGACGTATCTCAAAATAATAAGAGCTATCTACGACAAACCCACAGCCAATATCATACTGAATGGGCAATAACTGGAAGCATTCCCTTTGAAAACTGGCACAAGACAGGGATGACCTCTCTCATCACTCCTATTCAACATAGTGTTGGAAGTTCTGGCCACGGCAATGAGGCAGGAGAAAGAAATAAAGGGTATTCAATTAGGAAAAGAGGAAGGCAAATTGTCCCTGTTTGCAGATGACATGATTGTATATCTAGAAAACCCCATCATCTCAGCCCAAAATCTCCTTAAGCAGATAAGCAACTTCAGCAAAGTCTCAGGATACAAAATCAATGTGCAAAAATCACAAGCAGTCTTATACACCAATAACAGACAAAAAGAGAGCCAAATCATGAGTGAACTCCCATTCACAATCGCTTCAAAGAGAATAAAATACCTAGGAATCCAACTTACAAGGGATGTGAAGGACCTCTTCAAGGAGAACTACAAACCACTGCTCAATGAAATAAAAGAGGATACAAACAAATGGAAGAACATTCCATGCTCATGGGTAGGAAGAATCAATATCGGGAAAATGGCCATACTGCCCAAGGTAATTTATAGATTCAGTGCCATCCCCATCAAGCTATCAATGACTTTCTTCACAGAATTGGGAAAAACTACTTTAAAGTTCATATGGAACCAAAAAAGGGCCTGCATTGCCAAGACAATCCTAAGCCAAAAGAACAAAGCTGGAGAAATCATGCTACCTGATTTCACACTATACTACAAGGCTATAGTAACCAAAACAGCATGGTACTGGTACCAAAACAGAGATATAGACCAATGGAACAGAACAGAGCCCTCAGAGATAATACTACACATCTACAACCATCTGATCTTTGACAAACCTGACAAAAACAAGACATAAGGGAAGGATTCCCTATTTAGTAAATGGTGCTGGGAAAACTGGCTAGCCATATGTAGAAAGCTGAAACTGGATCCCTTCCTTACAGCTTATAAAAAAATTAATTCAAGATGGATTAAAGACTCAAGTGTTAGACATAAAACCATAAAAACCCTAGAAGAAAACCTAGACAATACCATTCAAGACATAGGCATGGGCAAGAACTTCATGTCTAAAACACCAAAAGCAATGGCAATGAAAGCCAAAATTGACAAATGGGATCTAATTAAACTAAAGAGCTTCTGCACAGCAAAAGAAACTACCATCAGAATGAACAGGCAACCTACAGAATGGGAGAAATTTTTGCAATCGACTCATCTGACAAAGGGCTAATATCCAAAACCTACAAAGAACTCAAACAAATTTACAAGAAAAAAACAAACAACCCATCAAAAAGTGGGCGAAGGATATGAACAAACACTTCTCAAATGAAGACATTTATGCAGCCAACAGACACATGAATAAATGCTTGTCATCACTGGCCATCAGAGAAATGCAAACCAAAACCACAATGAGATACCATCTCACACCAGTTAGAATGGCGATCATTAAAAAGTCAGGAAACAACAGGTGCTGGAGAGGATGTGGAGAAATAGGAACACTTTTACACTGTTGGTGGGACTGTAAACTAGTTCAACCATTGTGGAAGACAGTGTGGCGATTCCTCAAGGATCTAGAACTAGAAATATCATTTGACCCAGCCATCTCATTACTGGGTATATACCCAAAGGATTATAAATCATGCTGCTATAAAGACACATGCACATTTATGTTTATTGTGGCACTATTTACAATAGCAAAGACTTGGAACCAACCTAAATGTCCATCAGTGATAGACTGGATTAAGAAAATGTGGCACATATACACCATGGAATACTATGCAGCCATAAAATGGATGAGTTCATGTCCTTTGTAGAGACATGGATGAAGCTGGAAACCATCATTCTCAGCAAACTATCGCAAGGACTAAAAACCAAATACCGCATGTTCTCACTCAGAGGTGGGAATTAAACAATGAGAACACTTGGACACAGGAAAGGGAACATCACACACCAGGGCCTGTCATGGGGTGGGGGGGTGGGGGGAGGTATAGCATTAGGAGATATACCTAATGTAAATGATGAGTTAATGGGTGCAGCACACCAACATGGCGCATGTATACATATGTAACAAACCTGCTCATTGTGCACATGTACCCTGGAACTTAAAGTATAATTTAAAAAAAGAAAAGGAAATGAACATTCAAAGTCAATGCTACCAAATAATGCCAATGAGAAAGCATCAAAAACACTAAAAAAGATGAATTTTCAGTTTCCTTTTATCAATGTTGTTCAAAGCCTGATTTTCAGGACTTAATGTTGGCCTCCCCTGTGCTTTGTTGGGCTTGTCAATTCTTTAGTAGATGGATCCTTGTGATCAGGAATAAACCCGGCACATGGATCATTGAGCTACCTCAGGGTCTACAGCCTCTTGGCCTGCATGCACTCCTTACACTGTGCCCTGGGTGCTAAACATCCCATCCAAGCCTGAAATCCACACTCCACACATAGATCTCCGTCTGTCTGGACCACTTTTGCTATGCAAAAATCAATTGCTTATAAGAATGAGTTGATCTGGTGAGCGATACATGGAAGAGCCAATTTCTCTTCTAGATTAAAAGTCAAAACAGTTAAAATTTTGCTCACTCTCAGGCATTACATTTGGATGATCTCCTCCTCCAGTTAGAAGCATGGAAATGTGGGCTGGGTGCAGTGGCTCACACCTGTAATCTCAGCACTTTGCGAGGCCGAGGCGGATGGATCACGAGGTCAGGAAATCGAGACCATCTTGGCTAACACAGTGAAACCCCGTCTCTACTAAAAATACAAAAAATTAGCCAGGCGACCTGGCGGGTACCTACAGTCCCAGCTACTGGGGAGGCTGAGGCAGGAGAATGGCATGAACCCGGAAGGCAGAGCTTGCAGTGAGCCGAGATCACAGCACTGCATTCCAGTCTGGGCGACAGAGCAAGACTCCATCTCAAAAAAAAAAAAAAAAAAAAAAAAAGCAAATGTGATTTTCTATTAATTTCATTGAATTTTCCCTCAGGTGTGGTGCTTTCAAATTTACAAACTCTTAGACCTTTCAGATTTTAGAGTCACACTACAACTGTGAGCTAGTACTTTACTGAATGATGTCACTATATGACTAGCATTATACCATCACTATTAAGGAATCTTGAGTAAAAATCACTGATATTTTAGAAAATCATCCCAAAATTGATGTACACATACATACAAGAAATAGTTATAAATTATTTTGAATCAGTAAATAATTTGTCAAACATTTTTATAATCTGACCAATTTTTATAGTATTCTTGTGTGAGTCCAATCGTGGGGCTATAACAAAATACCTAACACTGAGTAACTTATAAACAACAGAAATTTATTTCTCACAGTTCTGGGGGCTGGGAAATCCAAGATCAAGGCACTGACAGGTTGATGGTTGGTAAGGGTTGCCCTCTCTGCTTCCAAGATTCAACTTTCTTGCTGCATCCTTCAGAAGGGATGAATACTATATCTTCACGTGGCAAAAACCCTTTTATAAGGCACTAATCCATTAGCCCACATGGTCTAACCCCCTCCTGAAGTCTCCACCTCTTTATTCTGTTGCCTTGGGAATCAAGTTTCAATATGAATTTTGAATGGGGCACAAACATTTAAACCATAGCAATTGTCTTTGATTTATTGTTTTTTTTTTTTAAGGTAGACTACTTAAAAATCTGTTTGGTTCCTTAATACTCACATTAAGAAACTTTTATCAGAATTCTACAAAATTGGAATGCCACGAAGCAGAACTCTCATGAAGTCATTTCTTTCCCATGTAATATATATTTAAAGGCAGATTGATTACCGATGATGAATGTGGAACACTAATCTCTCATTTAAAAACTCAGTAACTGAGAAGAACAAGTTATTTAGCAGAAATATTCAGTGAAGTTGCACTCTTTTGAGAGAGAAAAACTAGCTTTGACACCATGTAGCTTTCTGCTCCACTCATCTATAGTTGTAAAAGGGAGAAAGGCATGAAGCAGAATCAATTATTGTTCCTTGCAGGAAACTAGAAATTCTTTCCACTTGACCTGCTTGACCCAATCATTGAAATTGCACCCTTTGTAAAATGTATTTTTTTAATCTTCAGTTTTCTGTGCAGTTTTCTAAACCAACCTGTGATACAAATTTTGACTCAAGAAGCTCATATTTCTTTCTTTTGTAAATTTTTTTTAAGATACAAGATCTTACTCTGTCACCCAGGCTGCAGTGAGGTGGCACAATCATAGCTAAATGCGGCCACAAATTTCTGGCTTCAGGTGATCCTCCTGCTTTAGCCTCCCAAGTAGCTGGGACTACAAGTATGTGCCACCACACCTGGCTAATTAATTTTTTTTATTTGTATTTTTTTGTAGAGAAATAGTCTCACTATGTTGCCTAGGCTGGTCTCAAACTCCAGGCCTCAAGCAGTCCTATTGCCTTAGCTTTCCAAAGCACTGGGATTACAGGGGGAGCCATTGTGCCTGGCCAAAAAGCTCATGTTTCTCTTTTTTTTTTTTTTGAGATGGAGTCTCACTCTGTCACCCAGGCTGGAGTGCAATGGCGCGATCTCTGCTTACTGCAAGCTCCGCCTCCTGGGTTCACGCCATTATCCTGCCTCAGCCTCCCAAGTAGCTGGGACTACAGGCGCCCTGCTATGGCCCCCGGCTAATTTTTTTTTTTTTTTTTTTTTTTTTTTTTTTTTTTTTGGTATTTTTAGTAGAGACAAGGTTTCACCACGTTAGCCAGGATGGTCTCGATCTTCTGACCTCGTGATCCGCCCGGCTAGGCCTCCCAAAGTGCTGGGATTACAGGCATGAGCCACCGCACCCAGCCAGCTCATGTTTCTTAAAAGGCTTTGCTTTTAAATGCTGGACACAACTTTACAAAGCATATTTAAATAGATCTTAGATAGCATGAATACACAGGCCCTCCACATCTTAGACAAATAGCTCAAATACGTCATGGACAGAGACTATTTAAAATATTTTGTTCTTCTTTGCAAAGGAAAAACCAATGCTGCTGTTCCCTTCCACGTGAAGGAGCTCCGTTGGTGTAATTCCAAGACTGAGCCTCACTCTGCTCCTTTGCTCAGTTTGTCCCCAGGAGGTAGAAGACTCCTCTGACTACTAAGTGTCGACTTTGAGGAACATACATTTCAGGAAGGATGAATGGAGCTTGCTTCGCTCAGCTCTGCCTTCTTCCTCTTGGAGTAGGGGTGCGTAGCAAGCTCCCATTTCCCTCTGCACCCCCAAGCTCAGCCCCTGCCTGTGAGCCTGGCTTTCACAAGCTGTGCATTTGCCCTCTGAACTAAGCTTTAGTCTCCAACTAAGCCTTTGTCATAATACATTTTATGTCTTATTCCATGTTTCATTTCTCAGCCTATTCAGATATCCAGCTGAGATAAAAGTGTGTGTTTTTGTTTTAGGACCTGTCACATACCTCAATACTTGTGCATGAACAAGGAACACTGACAAATATAAACAGAAGAGGGGAATTTGCGGAAGATAGGCTGTTAGTGGGAGCAAGGTTTTCTGGCTTTAGACACTGGACTTCACTGTATAAACAGTAACTGACCTTCACACTTTCTACAGGATCATAAGAGGTTAGATGAGCTTTTAAAATTGTGTGGTCTGTTATTGGTGTACAAGAATGCTTGTGATTTTTGTACATTAATTTTGTATCCTGAGACTTCGCTGAAGTTGCTAATCAGCTTAAGGAGATTTTGGGCTGAGACAATGGGGTTTTCTAGATATACAGTCATGTCATCTGCAAACAGGGACAATTTGACTTCCTCTTTTCCTAATTGAATACCTTTTATTTCCTTCTCCTGCCTGATTGCTCTGGCCAGAACTTCCAGCACTATGTTGAATAGGAGCGGTGAGAAAGGGCATCCCTGTCTTGTGCCAGTTTTCAGAGGGAATGCTTCCAGTTTTTGCCCATTCAGTATGATATTGGCTGTGGGTTTGTCGTAGATAGCTCTTATTATTTTGAGATACGTCCCATCAATACCTAATTTATTGAGAGTTTTTAGCATGAAGGGTTGTTGAATTTTGTCAAAGGCCTTTTCTGCATCTATTGAGATAATCATGTGGTTTTTCTCTTTGGTTCTGTTTATATGCTGGATTACATTTATTGATTTGCGTATGTTGAACCAGCCTTGCATCCCAGGGATGAAGCCCACTTGATCATGGTGGATAAGCTTTTTGATGTGCTGCTGGATTCGGTTTGCCAGTATTTTATTGAGGATTTTTGCATCAATGTTCATCAAGGATATTGGTCTGAAATTCTCTTTTTTGGTTATGTCTCTGCCAGGTTTTGGTATCAGGACGATGCTGGCTTCATAAAATGTGTTAGGGAGGATTCCCTCTTTTTCTATCGATTGGAATAGTTTCAGAAGGAATGGTACCAGTTCCTCCTTGTACCTCTGGTAGAATTCAGCTGTGAATCCATCAGGACCTGGACTCTTTTTGGTTGGTAAGCTATTGATTATTGCCACAATTTCAGAACCTGTTATTGGTCTATTCAGAGATTCAACTTCTTCCTGGTTTAGTCTTGGGAGGGTGTATTTGTCGAGGAATTTATCCATTTCTTCTAGATTTTCTAGTTTATTTGCATAGAGGTGTTTGTAGTATTCTCTGATGGTAGATTGTATTTCTGTGGGATCGGTGGTGATATCCCCTTTTTCATTTTTTATTGCATCTATTTGATTCTTCTCTCTTTTCTTCTTTATTAGTCTTGCTAGCGGCCCACCAATTTTGTTGATCTTTTCAAAAAACCAGCTCCTGGATTCATTAATTTTTTGAAGGGTTTTTTGTGTCTCTATTTCCTTCAGTTCTGCTCTGATTTTAGTTATTTCTAGCCTTCTGCTAGCTTTTGAATGTGTTTGCTCTTGCTTTTCTAGTTCTTTTAATTGTGATGTTAGGGAGTCAATTTTGGATCTTTCCTGCTTTCTCTTGTGGGCATTTAGTGCTATAAATTTCCCTCTACACACTGCTTTGAACGTGTCCCAGAGATTCTGGTATGTTGTGTCTTTGTTCTCGTTGGTTTCAAAGAACATCTTTATTTCTGCCTTCATTTCATTATGTACCCAATAGTCATTCAGGAGCAGGTTGTTCAGTTTCCATGTAGTTGAGCAGTTTTGAGTGAGTTTCTTAATCCTGAGTTCTAGTTTGATTGCACTGTGGTCTGAGAGACAGTTTATTATAATTTCTGTTCTTTTACCTTTGCTGAGGAGAGCTTTACTTCCAACTATGTGGTCAATTTTGGAATAGGTGTGGTGTGGTGCTGAAAAAAATGTATATTCTGTTGACTTGGGGTGGAGAGTTCTGTAGATGTCTATTAGGTCCACTTTATGTAGAGCTGAGTTCAATTCCTGGATATCCTTGTTAACTTTCTGTCTCGTTGATCTGTCTAATGCTGACAGTGGGGTGTTAAAATCTCCCATTATTATTGTGTGGGAGTTTAAGTCCCTTTGTAGGTCACTCAGGGCTTGCTTTATGAATCTGGGTGCTCCTGTGTTGGGTGCATATAGATTTAGGATAGTTAGCTCTTCTTGTTGAATTGATCCCTTTACCATTATGTAATGGCCTTCTTTGTCTCTTTTGATCTTTGTTGGTTTAAAGTCTATTTTATCAGAGACTAGGATTGCAACCCCTGCCTTTTTTTGTTTTCCATTTGCTTGATAGATCTTCCTCCATCCCTTTATTTTGAGTCTATGTGTGTCTCTGCACGTGAGATGGGTTTCCTGAATACAGCACACTGATGGGTCCTGACTCCTTATCCAGTTTGCCAGTCTGTGTCTTTTGATTGGAGCATTTAGCCCATTTACATTTAACGTTAATATTGTTACGTGTGAATCTGATCCTGTCATTATGATGTTAGTTGGTTATTTTGCTCGTTAGTTGCTATAGTTTCTTCCTAGTCTCGATGGTCTTTACAATTTGGCATGTTTCTGCAGGGGCTGGTACCGGTTGTTCCTTTCCATGTTTAGTGCTTCCTTCAGGAGCTCTTTTAGGGCAGGCCTGGTGGTGACAAAATCACTCAGCGTTTGCTTGTCTGTAAAGTGTTTTATTTCTCCTTCACTTATGAAGCTTAGTTTGGCGGGATAGGAGATTCTGGGTTGAAAATTCTTTTCTTTAAGAATGTTGAATATCGGCCCCCACTCTCTTCTGGCTTGTAGAGTTTCTGCTGAGAGATCAGCTGTTAGTCTGATGGGCTTCCCTTTGTGAGTAACCCGACCTTTCTCTCTGGCTGCCCTTAACATTTTTTCTTTCTTTTCAAATTTGGTGAATCTGACAATAATGGGTCTTGGAGTTGCCCTTCTCGAGGAGTATCTTTGTGGCGTTCTCTGTATTTCCTGAATCTGAATGCTGGCCTGCCTTGCTAGATTGGGGAAGTTCTCCTGGATAATATCTTGCAGAGTGTTTTCCAACTTGGTTCCATTCTCCCCATCATTTTCAGGTACACCAATCAGACATAGGTTTTGTCTTTTCACATAGTCCCAAATTTCTTGGAGGCTTTGTTCATTTCTTTTTATCCTTTTTTCTCTAAACTTCCCTTCTCTCTTCATTTCATTCATTTCATCTTCCATCAGCGATACCCTTTCTTCCAGTTGATCGCATCTGCTACTGAGGCTTCTGCAATCTTCGCGTAGTTCTCGAAACTTGGCTTTCAGCTCCATCAGCTCCTTGAAGCCCTTCTCTCCATTGGTTATTCTAGTTATCCATTCTTCTAATTTTTTTTCAAAGTTTTTAACTTCTTTGCTGTTGTTTTGAATTTCCTCTCGTAGCTCAGAGTAGTTTGATCGTCTGAAGCCTTCTTCTCTCAACTCATCAAAGTCATCCTCCATCCAGCTTTGTTCCGTTGCTGGTGAGGAACTGTGTTCCTTTGGAGGAGGAGAGGTGCTGTGTTTTTTAGAGTTTCCAGTTTTTTTGGTCTGTTTTTTCCCCATCTTTGTGGTTTTATCTACTTTTTGTCTTTGATGATGGTGATGTACAGATGGGTTTTTGGTGTGGATGTCCTTTCTGTTTGTTAGTTTTCCTTCTGCCAGACAGGACCCTCAGCTGCAGGTCTGTTGGAGTTTACTAGAGGTGCACTCCAGACCCTGTTTGGCTGGGTGTCAGCAGCGGTGGCTGCAGAACAGCGGATTTTCGTGAGACCACATATTCGGCTGTCTGATAGTTCCTCTGAAAGTTTTGTCTCAGAGAAGTACCGGGTTGAATGAGGTGTCAAATCATGAGTGAACTCCCATTCACAATTGCTTCAAAGAGAATAAAATACCTAGGAATCCAACTTACAAGGGATGTGAAGGACCTCTTCAAGGAGAACTACAAACCACTGCTCAATGAAATAAAAGAGGATACAAACAAATGGAAGAACATTCCATGCTCTCGGGTTGGAAGAATCAATATCGTGAAAATGGCCATACTGCCCAAGGTAATTTATAGATTCAATGCCATCCCCATCAAGCTACCAATGACTTTCTTCACAGAATTGGAAAAAACTACTTTAAAGTTCATATGGAAGCAAAAAAGAGCCCGCATCGCCAAGTCAATCCTAAGCCAAAAGAACAAAGCTGGAGGCATCACGCTACCTGACTTCAAACTATACTACAAGGCTACAGTAACCAAAACAGCATGGTACTGGTACCACAACAGAGACATAGATCAATGGAACAGAACAGAGCCCTCAGAAATGATGCCGCATAGCTACAACTATCTGATCTTTGACAAACCTGACAAAAACAAGAAATGGGGAAAGGATTCCCTATTTAATAAATGGTGCTGGGAAAACTGGCTAGCCATATGGAGAAAGCTGAAACTGGATCCTTCCTTACACCTTATACAAAAATTAATTCAAGATGGATTAAAGACTTATATGTTAGACCTACAACCATTAAAATCCTACAAGAAAACCTAGGCAATACCATTCAGGACATAGGCGTGGGCAAGGACTTCATGCCTAAAACACCAAAAGCAATGGCAACAAAAGCCAAAATTGACAAATGGGATCTCATTAAACTAAAGAGCTTCTGCACAGCAAAAGAAACTATCATCAGAATGAACAGGCAACCTACAGAATGGGAGAAAATTTTTGCAACCTACTCATCTGACAAAGGGCTAATATCCAGAATCTACAATGAACACAAACAAATTTACAAGAAAAAAACAAACAACCCCATCAAAAAGTGGGCAGAGGACATGAACAGACACTTCTCAAAAGAAGACATTTATGCAGCCAGAAAACACATGAAGAAATGCTCATCATCACTGGCCATCAGAGAAATGCAAATCAAAACCACAGTGAGATACCATCTCACACCAGTTAGAATGGCCATCATTAAAAAATCAGGAAACAACAGGTGCTGGAGAGGATGTGGAGAAATAGGAACACTTTTACACTGTTGGTGGGACTGTAAACTAGTTCAACCATTGTGGAAGTCAGTGTGGCGATTCCTCAGGGATCTAGAACTAGAAATACCATTTGACCCAGCCATCCCATTACTGGGTATATACCCAAAGGACTATAAATCATGCTGCTATAAAGACACATGCACACGTATGTTTATTGCGGCACTATTCACAATAGCAAAGAGTTGGAACCAACCCAAATGTCCAACAACGATAGACTGGATTAAGAAAATGTGGCACATATACACCATGGAATACTATGCAGCCATAAAAAATGATGAGTTCTTGTCCTTTGTAGGGACATGGATGAAACTGGAAAACATCATTCTCAGTAAACTATCGCAAGGACAAAAAGGCCTATAGTGGGAAAAGGAATATCTTCAAATAAAAACCACACAGAAGCAATCTGTGAAACTTCTTACTGTTCTGTGCATTCAACTAACAGAGTTGAAACTTAGTTATTATTGAGCAGTTCTGAAACTCTCTTTCTGTAGAAAATGCAAGTGGACCATCGGAGCGCTAAGAGGCCTACAGCGGAAAAATGAATATGTTCAAATAAAAACTACACAGGAGCAATATGTGAAACTTATAACTGTTCTGTGCATTCAACTAATAGAGTTGAACCTTAGTTTATATTGAGCAGTTATGAAACACTGCAGAAAATGCAAGTGAACATTCAGGGCGCTAAGAGGCCTATAGTTGAAAAAGGTATATGTTCAAATAAAAACTACAAAGAAGCTATCTGTGAAACTTCTTACAGTTTTGAGCGTTCAACTAACAGAGTTCAACCTTACTTTTGATTGAGCAGTTCTGAAACACCCTTTCTGTAGAAAATGCAAGTGGACATTCAGGGCGCTAAGAGGCCTAAGGTGGAAAAAGGAATACCTTCAAATAAAAACTACACAGAAGCAATCTGTGAAACTTCTTACGGTTCTGTTCTTTAAACTAACACAGTTGAAACTTAATTTTGATTGAACAGTTCTGAAACACTCTTTCTGCAGAAAATGCAAGTGGACATTCATGGCGCTAAGAGGCCTATAGTGGAAAAGGGAATATCTTCAAACAAAAACTACAAAGAAGCAATCTGTGAAACTTCTTTCTGTTCTGTGCATTCAACAAACAGAGTTGAACCTTAGTTTTGATTGAGCAGTTCTGAAACACACTTTCTGTAGAAAATACAAGTGGACATTCAGGGCGCTAAGAGGCCTATAGTGGAAAAAGGAATAAGTGCAAATAAAAACTACACAGAAGATATCTGTGAATCTTCTCTCTGTTCTGTGCATTCAACTAACAGAGTTGAACCTTAGTTTTGATTGAGCAGTTCTGAAACACTCTTTCTGTAGAAAATGCAAGTGGACATTCATGGCGCTAAGAGGCCCATAGTAGAAAAAGGAATATCTTCAAACAAAAACTACACAGAAGCAATCTGTGAAACTTCTTTCTGTTCTGTGCATTCAACTAACAGAGTTGAACCTTACTTTTGATTGAGCAGTTCTGAAACACACTTTCTGTAGAAAATGCAAGTGGACCTTCGGAGCGCTAAGAGGCCTATAGCGGAAAAAGTAATATCTTCAAATAAAAATTACACAGAAGCATTCTGTGAAACTTCTTTCTGTTCTGTGCATTCAACTAACAGAGTTTAGCCTTACTTTTGATTGAGCAGTTCTGAAACACTCTTTCTGTAGAAAATGCAATTGGACATTCAGGGCGCTAAGAGGCCTATAGTGGAAAAGGAATATTTTCAAATAAAAACTGCACAGAAGAAATCTGTGAAACTTCTTACTGTTCTGTGCATTCAACTAACAGAGTTGAACTTCAGTTTTGATTGAGCAGTTCTGAAACACTCTTTCTGTAGAAAATACAAGTGGACATTCAGGGCGCTAAGAGGACTATAGTGGAAAAAGGAAAAATTTCACATAAAAACTACACAGAAGCTGTCTGTGAACCTTCTCTCTGTTCTGTGCATTCAACTAACTGAGTTGAACCTTACTTTTGATTGAGAAGTTCTGAAACACTCTTTCTGTAGAAAATGCAAGTGGACCTTCGGAGCGCTAAGAGGCCTATAGCGGAAAAAGTAATACCTTCAAATACAAACTACACAGAAGCATTCTGTGAAACTTCTTTCTGTTCTTTGCATTCATCTAACAGAGTTGAACCTTACTTTTGATTGAGCACTTCTGAAACACCCTTTCTATAGAAAATGCAATTGGACATTCAGGGAGCTAAGAGGCCTATAGTGGAAAAAGGAATATTTTCAAATAAAAACTGCACAGAAGCAATCTGCGAAACTTCTTACTGTTCTGTGCATTCAACTAACATAGTTGAACGGTAGTTTTTATAGAGCAGTTCTGAAACACTCTTTCTGTAGAAAATGCAAGTGGACATTCAGGGCGCTGAGAGGCCTATAGTGGGAAAAGGAATATCTTCAAATAAAAACCACACAGAAGCAATCTGTGAAACTTCTTACTGTTCTGTGCATTCAACTAACAGAGTTGAACCTTAGTTTATATTGAGCAGTTATGAAACACTCTTTCTGCAGAAAATGCAAGTGAACATTCAGGGCACTAAGAGGCCTATAGTTGAAAAAGGTATATGTTCAAATAAAAACTACAAAGAAGCTATCTGTGAAACTTCTTACAGTTCTGTGCATTCAACTAACAGAGTTGAACCTTAGTTTTGATTGAGCAGTTCTGAAACACTCTTTATGTAGAAAATACAAGTGGACATTCAGGGCGCTAAGAGGCCTATAGTGGAAAAAGGAATAAGTTCAAATAAAAACTACACAGAAGATATCTGTGAAACTTCTCTCTGTTCTGTGCATTCAACTAACAGAGTTGAACCTTAGTTTTGATTGAGCAGTTCTGAAACACTCTTTCTGTAGAAAAGGCAAGTGGACATTCATGGCGCTAAGAGGCCCATAGTAGAAAAAGGAATATCTTCAAACAAAAACTACACAGAAGCAATCTGTGAAACTTCTTTCTGTTCTGTGAATTCAAATAACGGAATTGAATGTTACTTTTGATTGAGCAGTTCTGAAACACTCTTTGTGTAGAAAATGCAAGTGGACATTCAGGGCGCTAAGAGGCCTATAGTGGAAAAAGGAATACGTTCAAGTAAAAACTACACAGAAGCTATCCGTGAAACTACTCTCTGTTCTGTGCATTCAACTAACAGATTTGAACCTTACTTTTTATTGAGCAGCTCTGAAACACTCTTTCTGTAGAAAATGCAAGTGGACCCTTGGAGCGCTAAGAGGCCTTTAGCGGAAAAAGGTATATCTTCAAATAAAAACTACACAGAAGCAATCTGTGAAACATCTTACAGTTCTGTGCTTTCAAATAACACAGTTGAACCTTTGTTTTGATTGAACAGTTCTGAAACACTCTTTCTGTAGAAAATGCGTGTGGACATACGGAGCGCTAATAGGCCTATAGCGGAAATAGGAATATCTTCAAATAAAAACTACACAGAAGCATTCTGTGAAACATCTTTCTGTTCTGTGCATTCAACTAACAGAGTTGAACGTTAGTTTTGATTGAGCAGTTCTGAAACACTCTTTCTGTAGAAAATGCAAGTGGACATTCATGGCGCTATGAGGCCTATAGCGGAAAAACGAATATGTTCATATAAAAACTACACAGAAGCAATCTGTGAAACTTCTTTCTGTTCTGTGCATTCAACTAAGAGAGTACAACCTGACATTTGATTGAGCAGTTCTGAAACACTCTTTCTGTAGAAAATGTAAGTAGACATTCTGATCGCTAAGGGGCCTATAGCGGAAAAAGGAATATCTTCAAATAAAAACTACACAAAAGCATTCTGTGAAACTTCTTTCTATTCTGTGCATTCAACTAAAACAGTTGAACCTTACATTTGATTGAGCAGTTCTGAAACACTCTGTAGAAAATGCAAGTGGATATTCATGGCGCTAAGAGGCCTATAGCTTAAAAATGTATACGTTCATATAAAAAGTACACAGAAGCAATCAGTGAAACTTCTTTCTGTTCTGTGCATTCAACTAACAGAGTTGAACCTTACTTTTGATTGACCAGTTCTGAAACACTCTTTCTGTAGACAATGCAAGTGGACATTCGGAGCGCTAAGAGGCCTATAGCGGAAAAAGGAATATCTTCAAATAGAAACTACACAGAACCATTCTGTGAAACTTCTTTCTGTTCTGTGCATTCAACAAACAGAGTTGAACCTTACTTTTGATTGAGCAGTTCTGAAACACTCTTTATGTAGAAAATGCAAGTGGACATTCAGGGCGCTAAGAGTTCTATAGTGGAAAAAGGATTATCTTCAAATAAAAACTACACAGAAGCAATCTGTGACACTTCTTACTGTTCTGTGCATTCAACTAACATAGTTGAATCTTAGTTTTGATTGAGTAGTTCTGAAACACTCCTTCCGTAGAAAATGCAAGTGGAAATTCAGGGCGCTATGAGGCCTATAGCGGAAAAACGAATATGTTCATATAAAAACTACACAGAAGCAATCTGTGAAACTTCTTTCTGTTCTGTGCATTCAACTAACAGAGTTGAACCTTACCTTTGATTGAGCAGTTCTGAAACACTCTTTCTGTAGAAAATGCAAGTAGACATTCGGAGCGCTAAGAAGCCTATAGCGGAAAAAGGAATATCTTCAATTAAAAACTACACAAAAGCATTCTGTGAAACTTCTTTCTATTCT
>NW_022096798.1:0-166002 GCF_006542625.1 Nomascus leucogenys
CTGCGAAACTTCTTTCTGATCTGTGCATTCGACTAGCAGAGTTGAACCTTACTGTTGATTGAGGAGTTTTGAATCACTCTTTCTGTAGAAACTGTAATCGAACATTAGGAGTGCTCTGGGTGCTGTAGTGGAAAAAGCAATATCTCAAAATAAAAAATACACAGAAGCATTCTGCGAGACTTCCTTCTGATCTGTGCATTCAACTAACAGAGTTGAACCCTACTTTTAATTGAGAACTTCTTAAATTCCTTTTCTGTAGAAACTGCAAGTGGACATTCGGAGCGCTAAGGGGCCTACAGTAGAAAAAGGAATATCTTCAAATGAAAACTACGCAGAACCATTCTGCGAGACTTCTTTCTTATCTGTGCATTCAACAAGCAGAGTTGAAACTCTCTTTTGATTGACGAGTTTGGGAAAACTCTTTCTGAAGAAACTGAAAGCGGTCATTCGGAGCACAAAGCGGCATTTAGTGGAAAAAGGAAAATCTTCAAATAAAAACTACACAGAAGCATTCTGTGAATCTTCTTTCTGATCTGTGCATTCAACTAACAGAGTTGAACCTTTCTTTTGATTGAGTAGTTCTGAAACACTCTTTCCGTAGAAACTGCAAGTGGACATTCGGAGAGCAAAGGGGTCTGTAGTGGAAAAAGGAATAACTTCAAACAAAAACTACACAGAAGCATTCTGCCAAACTTCTTCCAGATATTTGCATTTAACTAAAAGAGTTGAACCTTACTTTCGATTGAGCAGTTCTGAAACAATTTTTATGTAGAAACTGCAAGCGGACGTTCGGAGCGCTAAGGGACCTAGAGAGGAAAAAGTAATATCCTCAAATGAAAACTACACAGAAGCATTCTGCGAAACTTCTTTCGATCTGTGCATTCAACTAAGAAAGTGGAACCTTACTTCTGATTTGGAAGTTCTGAAACTCTCTTTCTGTAGAAAGTGCAGGCAGACATTCGGAACGCTAAGGGGCCTATAGTGAAAAAGGATTATCTTCAAATAAAAACTACACAGAAGCATTCTGCGAAACTTCTTTCTGATCTCTGTATTCAAATAGCAGAGTTGAACTTTACTTTGATTGAGAAGTTCTGAAATTGTCTTTCTGTAGAAACTGCAATCAGACGTACAGAGTGATAAGAGGCCTACAGTGGAAAAAGGAATAACTTCAAATAAAAACTACACAGAAGCATTCTGGGAAACTCCTTTCTGATCTGTGCATTCAACTAGCAGAGTTGGACCTTACTTTTGATTGAAGAGTTTTGAAACACTCTTTCTGTAGAAACTGCAAGCGGACATTCAGAGTTCTAAGGGGCCTATACTGGAAAAAGTATATCTTCAAATAAAAACTACACAAAAGCATTCTGTGAAACTTCTTTCAGATCTGTGCATTCACCTAGCACAGTTGAACCTTACTGTTGATTGAGGAGTTTTGAAACACTCTTTCTGTAGAAACTGCAAGCGTGCATTCGGAGCGCTAAGGGTCCTATAGTGGAAAAAGGAATATCTTCAAATAAAAACTACACAGAGGGATTCTGCGAGACTACTTTCTTACCTGTGGATTCAACTAGCAGATTTGAACCTTACTTTTGATTGAGGAGTTTTGAAACACTCTTTCTGTAGAAACTGCAAGCGGAAATTCGGAACACTAAGGGGCCTATAGTGGAAAAAGGAATTTCTTCAAATAAAAACTACACAGAAGCATTCTGGGAAACTTCTATCAGCTCTGTGCATTCAACTAGCAGAATTGAACCTTACTTTTGATTGAGAAGTTCTGAAACACTCTTTCTGTAGATACTGCAAGCTGAAATTCGGAGATCTAAGTGGCCTATAGTGTAAAAAGGAATATCTTCAAATAAAAACTACACAGAAACATTCTGCAAGCCAACTTTCTGATCTGTGCATTCAACTGGCAGAGTTGAATCTTACTTTTGATGGACGAGTTTTGAAACTCTCTTCCTGTAGAAACTGCAAGCGGACATTCGGAGCGCTATGGGGCCTATTGTGGAAAAAGCAATATCTTTAAATAAAAACTACACCGAAGCATTCTGGGAAACTTCCTTGTGATCTGTGCATTCAACTGGCAGAGTTGAACCTTGCTTTTGATTGAGGAGTTCTGAATCACTCTTTCTGTAGGAACTGCAAGCGGACATTCCAAATGCTAAGGGGCCTATAGTGGAAAAGGAATATGTTCAAACAAAAACTACACAGAAGCATTTCGCGAAAATTCTTTCTGGTCTGTGCATTGAACTAGCAGAGTTTAACCTTACTTTTGATTGACAAGTTTTGAAACACTCTTTCTGTAGAAACTGCAAGCAGACATTGGGATTGCTAAGGGCCCAATAGTGGAAAAAGGAATAACCTCAAATAAAAACCACACAGAAGCATTCTGCAAAATTTCTTTCTGATCTGTGCATTCAACTAGCAGAGTTGAACCTTAATATTGGCAGAGCAGTTCTGAAACCCTCTTTCTCTAGGAACTGCAAGCGAACATTTGGACCGCTAAAGGGCCAATACTGGAAAAACATATATCTTCAAATAAAAACTACACAGAAGCATTTTGCGAAACTTCTTTCTGATCTGTGCATTCTAATAGCAGAGTTGAAACTTACTTTTGATTGCGCAGTTCTGAAACACTCTTTCTGTAGAAACTGCAAGCGGACATTCAGAGCGCTAAGTGGCTTATAGTGGAAAAAGGAATATCTTCAAATAAAAAGTACACAGAAGCATTCTGCGAAACTTCTTTCCGATCTGTGCATTCAACAAGCACAGTTGAACCTTACTTTTGATTTAGCAGTTCTGAAACACTCTTTCTGTAGAAACTGCAAGCAGACCTTTGGTGCGCTAAGGGGAAAACAGTGGAAAACGGAATATCTTCAAATAAAAACTACACAGAAGCATTGTGCGAAACTTCTCTCTGATCTCTGCGTTCAACTAGCAGAGTTGAAACTCACTTTTGATTGAGCAGTTCTGAAACACTCTTTCTGTAGAAACTGCAAGCGGACATTTGGAGCGCTAAGGTGCCTATAATGGAAAAAGGAATATCCTTAAATAAAAACTACAGAGAAGCATTCTGCAAAACTTCTTTCTGATATGTTCATTCAAGTAGCAGAGTTGAACATTACTTTTGATAGAGCAGTTCTGAAACACTCTTTCTGTAGAAACTGAAAGGGGACATACGGAGTGCTAAGAGGCCTATAGTGGAAAAAGACATATCTTCAAATAAAAACTATACAGAAGCATTCTGCGAAACTAATTTCTGATCTGTGCATTCAACCAGCAGAGTTGAAACCTACTTTTGATTGAGCAGTTCTGAAACACTCTTTCTATAGAAACTGCTAGCGGACATTCGGAGTGCTAAGGGGCCTATAGTGGAAAAAGGAATAACTTCAAATAGAAACTACAAAGAAGCATTCTAGAAAACTTCTTTTTGATCTGTTCATTCAACCAGCAGAGTTCAACCTTACTTTTGAATGAGCAGTTCTGTAATACTCTTTCTGTAGAAACTGCAAGCAGACATTCAGAACGCTAAGGGCCTATACTGGAAAAAGTTATATCTTCAAATAAAAACTACACAGAAGCGTTCTATGAAACGACTTTCAGATCTGTGCATTCAACTAGCAGAGTTGAACCTTACTGTTGATTGTGGAGTATTGAAACACTGTTTCTGTATAAACTGCCAGTGGATATTCGGAGCACTATCGGCCTACAGTGGAAAAAGGAATATCGTCAAATAAAAACTACACAGAAGCATTCTGCGAAATTTCTTTCTGCTCTGTGCATTCAACTGGCAGAACTGAACCTTACTTTTGATTGAGCAGTTCTGAAACTCTTTCTGTAGAAACTGCAAGCGGACATTCGGATATCTAAGGGGCCTACAGTGGAAAAAGGAATATCTTCAGATAAAAAATACACGGAAGCATTCTGCAAAACTTCTTTCTGATCTGTGCATTCAACTAGCCAAGTTGAACCTTACTTTTGATTGAGCAGTTCTGAAACACTCTTTCTGTAGAAACTCCAAATGGACATTCGGAGCGCTAAGGGGCCTATAGAGTAAAAAGGAATATCTTCAAATAAAAATTACACAGAAGTATTCTGTGAAACATTTTTCTTATCTGTGCATTCAACTAGCAGAGTTTAACCTTACTCTTCATTGAGGAGTTTTGAAACCCTCTTTCTGTACAAACTGCAAGCGGACTTTCTGAGCGCTAAGGGGCCTGTAGTGCAAAGAGGAATATCTTCAGATAAAAACTACACAGAAACATTCTGCGAAACTTCTTTCTCATCTGTGCATTCAACTAGCAGAGTTGAACCTTACATTTGATTGAAGAGTTTTGAAACACACTTTCTTTAGAAACTGCAGGAAGTCGTTCAGAGTGCTAAGGGAACTATAGTGGAAAAACGAATATCTTCAAATAAAAACTATACAAAAGCATTCTTCGTAACTACATTCTGATCTGTGCATTCAACTAGCAGAGTTGAAACTCAGTTTTGATTGAGCAGTTCGGAAACCCTCTTTCTGTAGAAACTGACAGCGGACATTCGGAGTGCTGAGGGGCCTACAGTGGAAAAAGGAATATCTTCAAATAAAAAGTACACAGAAGCATACTGCGAAAATTCTTTCTGATCTGTGCATTCAACTAGCAGAGTTGGACCTTACTGTTGATTGATTAGTTTTGAAACACTCTTTCTGTAGGAACTGCAAGCGGACATTTTGAGACCTAAGGGGCCTATAGTGGAAAAAGGAATATCTTCAAATAAAAACTACACAGAAGCATTCTGGGAAACTTCTTTCTGATCTGTGCGTTCAACTAGCAGAGTTGAACCTTACTTTTGAGTGAGGAGTTCTGAAACACTCTTTTTGTAGAAACTGCAAGCAGACATTTGGAGCGCTGAGGGTCCGACAGTGGAAAAAGGAATATCTTCAAAAAAATACTACCCAGAAGCATTCTGCGAAAATTCTTTCTGATCTCTGCATTCAACTAGCAGAGTTGAACCTTACTTTTGATTGAGCAGTTCTAAAACACTCTTTCTATAGAAACTGCAAGCGGACATTCAGAGTGTTAAGGGGCCTACAGTGGAAAAACGAATATCTTCAAATTAAAACTACGCAGAAGCATTCTGAGAAACTTCTGTCTCATCTGTGCATTCAACTAGCAGAGGTGAACCTTACTTCTAATTGAGGAGTTCTGAAAATCTCCTTCTGTAGAAACTGCAAGTTTTGTTTTGGAGAGCTAAGTGGCCTTTAGTGGAAAAAGGAATATCTTCAAATAAAAACTACACAGAAGCATTCTGTGAATCTTCTTTCTGATCTGTGCATTCAACTAGCAGAGTTGAACCTTACTTTTGATTGAGCACTTCTGAAATACTCTTTCTGTAGAAACTCGAAGCGGACATTAGGAGCGCTAAGGGGCCTTAGTGGAAAAAGGAATATCTTCAAATAAAAACTACACAGAAGCATTCTGCAAAACTTCTTTCTGATCTGTGCATTCAACTAGCAGAGTTGAACCTTACTCTGGATTGAGCAGTTCTGAAACACACTTTCTGAAGAAACTGCAAGTGGACATTCGCAGCGCTAAGGGGCCTATAGTGGAAAAAGGAATATCTTCAAATAAAAACTACACAGAAGCATTCTGCGAAACTTCTTTCTTATTTGTGCATTAAACTAGCAGAGTTGAAACTTACTTTTGATTGAGCAGTTCTGAAAAATCTTTTGTAGAAACTGCAAGTGGACATTCGGAGCGCTAAAGGGCCTACAGTGGAAAAAGGAATATCTTCAAATAAAAATTACAGAGAAGCATTCTGTGAAACTTCTTTCTTATCTGTGCATTCAACTAGAAGAGCTGAAACTTACTTTTGATTCAGCAGTTCTGAAACACTCTTTTGTAGAAACTGCAAACGGACATTCGGAGCGCACAGCGGCCTAACTGGAAAAGGAATATCTTCAAATAAAAACTACACAGAAGAACTCTGGGAAGCAACTTTCTGATCTGTGCATTCTACTAGCAGTGTTGAACCTTACTTTTGATTGAGCAGTTCTGTAACACTCTTTCTGTAGAAACTGCAAGTGGACATTCGGACTGCTAACCAGCCTATAGTGGAAAAAGGAATATCTTCCAATAAAAACTACACTGAAGCATTCTGCGAAACTCCTTTCTGATCTGTCCTTTCAACTAACAGAGTTGGACCTTTCTTTTGATTGAGAAGTTCTAAAACCGTCTTTGTGGAGAAACTGTAATTGGACATTTGGAGCGCTATGGGTCCTGCAGTGGAAAAAGGAATAACTTCAAATAAAAACTACACTGAAGCATTCTGTGAGACTTCTTTCTGATCTGTGCATTCAACTAGTAGAGTTGAACGTTACTTTTGACTGCGAAGTTTTGAAACCGTCTTTCTGTTGAAACTGCAAGCGGACATTCGGAGCACTAAGGGGCCTATAGAGGAAAAAGGAATATCTTCAAATAAAAACTACACCGAAGCATTCTGCGAATCTTCTTTGTGATCTGTGCATTCAACTAGCAGAGTTGAAACTTACTTTTGATAGAGAAGGTTTGAAACACTCTGTAGAAACTGCAAGCGGACATTCGGACCGCTAAGGGGCCTATAGAGGAAAAAGGAATATCTTCAAATAAAAAGTAAACAGAAGCATTGTGCGAAACTTTTTTCTGATCTGTGCATTCAACTAGCAGACTTGAACCTTACTTTTGATTGAGCAGTTCTGAAACACTCTTTCTGTAGAAAATGATAGAGGACATGCGGAGTGCTAAGGGGCCTATAGTATAAAAAGGAATATCTTCAAATAAAAACTATACAAAAGCATTCTTCGTAACTACATTCTGATCTGTGCATTCAACTAGCAGAGTTGAAACTCAGTTTTGATTGAGCAGTTCGGAAACCCTCTTTCTGTAGAAACTGACAGCGGACATTCGGAGCGCTGAGGGGCCTACAGTGGAAAAAGGAATATCTTCAAATAAAAAGTACACAGAAGCATACTGCGAAAATTCTTTCTGATCTGTGCATTCAACTAGCAGAGTTGGACCTTACTGTTGATTGATTAGTTTTGAAACACTCTTTCTGTAGGAACTGCAAGCGGACATTTGGAGACCTAAGGGGCCTATAGTGGAAAAAGGAATATCTTCAAATAAAAACTACACAGAAGCATTGTGTGAAACTTCTTTCTGATCTGTGCATTCAACTAGCAGAGTTGAACCTTACTTTTGAGTGAGGAGTTCTGAAGCACTCTTTTTGTAGAAACTGCAAGCAGATATTTGGAGCGCTGAGGGTCCTACAGTGGAAAAAGGAATATCTTCAAAAAAAAACTACACAGAAGCATTCTGCGAAACTACTTTCTGATCTGTGCATTCAAATAGCAGATTTCAACCTTACTTTTGAATGAGCAGTTCTGAAACACTCTTTCTGTAGAAACTGCAAACGGACATTTGGAGCGCTAAGGTTCCTTTAGTGGAAAAAGGAATACCTTCAAAAAAAACTACACAGAAGCATTCTGCGAAACTTCTTTCTGATCTGTGCATTCAACTAGCACAGTTGAACGTCACTTTTGATTAGGCAGTTCTGAAAATCTCTTTCTGTAGAAACTGCAAGTGGACACTGGGAGGGCTAAGGGGCCTATAGTGGAAAAAGGAATATCTTCAAATAAAAACTACACAGAAGCATTCTGTGAAACTACTTTTGGATGTGTGAATTCAACTAAAAGAATTGAAACTTACTTTTGATTGAGAAGTTCTGAAACCCTCTTTCTGTAGAAACTGCATGGGGACATTCGGAGCCCTAAGGGGACAACAGTGGAAAAAGGAATATCTTCAAATAAAAACTACAAAGAAGCATTCTGCGAAACTTCTTACTGAACTGTGCATTCAACGAACAGAGTTGAACCTTACCTTCGATAGAGCAGTTCAGAAACACTCTTTCTGTGGAAACTGCAAGCTGACATTCGGAGCACTAAGGGGCCCATAGTGGAAAAAGGACTATCTTCAAATAAAAACTACACGGAAGCATTCTGCAAAAATTCTTTCTGATCTGTGCATTGAACCAGCAGAGTTGAACCTTACTTTTGATTGAGCAGTTCTGAAATACTCTTTCTGTAGAAATTGCAAGTGGACATTCGGAGCACTAAGGGACCTATAGTGGAAAAAGGAATATCTTCAATTAAAAAATACACAGAAGCATTCTGCAAAACTTCTTTCATATCTGTGCATTCAATTAACAGAGACGAACCTTACTTTTGATGGAGAAGTTCTGAAACTGTCTTTCTGTAGAAACTGCAAGCGGACATTCGGAGCACAAAGGGGCCGTTAGTGGAAAAAGGAATATCCGCAAGTAAAAACTACACAGAAGCATTCTGCGAAACTTCGTTCTGATCTGTGCATTCAACTTGCAGAGTTGAACCTTATTTTTGATTGAGCATTTCTGTAAAACTCTTTCTGTAGAACCTGCAAGCGGACATTCGGAACGCCAAGGGGCCTATAGTGGAAAAAGGAATATCCTCAAATAAAAACTACACAGAAGCATTCTGTGAGACTTCTTTCGATCTGTGCATTGAACTAACAGAGTTGAAACTGACTTTTGATTGAGAATTTCTGAAACTCTCTTTCTGTAGAAAGTACAAGCGGACATTCGAAGCACTATGAGGCCTATAGTGGAAAAAGGAATATCGTCAAATAAAAATTACACAGAAGCATTCTGCGAAACTTCTTTCTTCTCTGTGCATTCACCAAGCAGAACTGAACCTTACTTTTGATTGAGCAGTTCTGAAATCCTCTTTCTGTAGAAACTGCAAGCGGACATTCAGAGATCTAAGCGGCCTGTAGTGGAAAAAGGAATATCTTCAGATAAAAACTACACAAAAGCATTCTGCAAAACTTCTTTCTGATCTGTGCATTCAACAAGCCAGGTTGAACCTTACTTTGGATTGAGCTGATCTGAAACCCTCTTTCCGTAGAAACTTCAAGCAGACATTCGGAGCGCTATGGGACATATACTGGAAAAAGGAATATCTTCAAATAAAAACTACACAGAAGCATTCGGCAAAACTTCTTTCTGATCTGTGCATTCAACTAGCAGAGTTGAATCAAACTTTTGATTGAGCAGTTCTGAAACACTCTTTCTGTAGAAACTGCTAGAGGACATTTGGTGCGCAAAGGGGGCCAGAGTGGAAAAAGGAATATCTTCAAATAAAAACTACACAGAAGCATTATGCAAAACTTCTTTTTGATCTGTGCAATCAACTATCAGAGTAGAACCTTACATTTGATTGAGCAGTTCTGAAATATTCTTTCTGTAGAAACTGCAAGCAGACATTCGGAGCGCTGAGGGGCCTACAGCGGAAAAAGTAATATCTTCAAAATAAAACTACACAGAAGCATTCGGCAAAACTTCTTTCTGATCTGTGCATTCAAAGAGCAGAGTTGAACCTTACTTTTGAATGAGCAGATTTGAAACACTCTTTCTGTAGAAACTGCAAGAAGACATTCGGAGCACTAAGGGGCCTATTCTGGAAAAAGGAATATCTTCAAATAAAAACTACATGGAAGCATTCTGCGAAACTTCTTTCTGATCTGTGCATTGAACTAGCAGAGTTGACCATTACTTTTGATTGAGCAGTTTTGAAACATTCTTTCTGTAGAAATTGCAAGCGGATATTCGGTGCGCTGAGGGACCTTTAGTGCAAAAAGGAATATCTTCAAATAAAAAATACACAGAAGCATTCTGCAAAACTTCTTTCTTATCTGTGCGTTCAACTAACAGAGATGAACCTTACTTTTGATGGAGAAGTTATGAAACTGTCTTTCTATAGAAACTGCAAGCGGACATTCGGAGCACTAAGGGGCCAATACTGGAAAAAGTTATATCTTCAAATAAAAACTACACAGAAGCATTCTGTGAAACTACTTTCAGATGTGTGCATTCAACTAGCAGATTTGAACCTTACTGTTGATTGAGGAGTTTTGAAACACTCTTTCTGTAGAAACTGCAAGCGGACGTTCAGAGCGCTAAGGGGCCTATAGTGGAAAAAGGAATATCTTCAAATAAAAACTACACAGAAGCATTCTGCGAAACTTCTTTCTGATCTGTGCATTCAACTAGCAGAGGTGAACCTTACTTTTGATTGAGCAGTTCTGAAACACTCTTTCTGTAGAAACTGCAAGAGGACAATCGGAGCGCTAAGGGGCCTCTAGAGGAAAAAGGAATATCTTCAAATAAAAACTATACAAAAGCATTCTGCGTAACTACTTTCTGATCTCTGCATTCAACTAGCAGAGTTGAACCTTACATTTGATTGAGCAGTTCTGAAACACTCTTTCTGTAGAAACTGACAGCGGACATTCAGAGCACAGAGGGGCCTACAGTGGAAAAAGGATTACCTTCAAAAAAAAACTACATAGAAGCATTCTGCAAAACTTCTTTCTTATCTGTGCATTCAACTAGCATAGTTGAACGTCACTTTTGATTCAGCAGTTCTGAAAATCTCTTTCTGTAGAAACTGCAAGTGGACATTCAGAGGGCTAAGGGGCCTATAGTGGAAAAAGGAATATCTTCAAATAAAAACTACACGGAAGCATTCTGAGAAAATTCTTTCTGATCTTTGCATTGAACTAGCAGAGTTGAACCTTACTTTTGATTGAGCAGTTCTGAAACACTCTTTGTGTAGAAATTGCAAGCGGACATTCGGAGCGCTAAGGGAGCTATAGTGGAAAAAGGAATATCTTCATATAAAAACTACGCAGAAGCATTCTGCAAAACTTCTTTCTTATCTGTGCATTCAACTAACAGAGATGAACCTTACTTTTGATGGAGAAGTTCTAAAACTGTCTTTCTGTAGAAACTGCAAGCGGACATTCGGAGCGCAAAGGGGCCTATAGTGGAAAAAGAATATCTTCCAATAAAAGCTACACAGAAGCATTCTGCGAAACTTCTTTATGATCTGTGCATTCAACTAACAGTGTTGAAACTTAATTTGATTGAGGGGTTCTGAAACAACCTTTCTGTGGATATTGCAAGTGCACAATCTGAGCGCTAAGGGGCGAACAGTAGAAAAAAGTATATCTTCAAATAAAAATTGTACAGAAGCATTCTGCGAAACTTCTTTCTGATCTGTGCATTAAACTAACAGAGTTCAACCCTGCATTTGATTGAGAAGTTCTGAGACTCACTTTCGGTAGCAACAGCAAGCGGACATTCTGAGCACTAACGGGCCAATAGTGGAAAAAGGAATATCTTCAAATAAAAACTACACAGAAGCATTCTGCAAGATTAATTTCTGATCTGTGCATTCAACTAGGAGAGTTGAACCTTACTTTGATTGAGGAGTTTTTAAACACTCTTTCTGTAGAAACTGCAAGCGGATATTCGGAACGCTAAGGGGCCTATAGTGGAAAAAGGAATATCTTCAAATATAAAATACACAGAAGCATTCTGCGAAACTTCTTTCTGATCTGTGCTTTCAACTAGCAGAGTTGAACCTTACTTTTGATTGAGGAGTTTTGAAACACTATTTCTATGGGTTCTGCAAGCGGACAATCGGAGCGCTTAGGGGCCTGTAGTGGAAAAAGGAATATCCTCAAATAAAAACTACACAGAAGCATACTGTGAAACCTCTTCCTGTTCTGTGCATTCAACTAACAGTGTTGAAGCTTACTTTAGATTGAGCAGTTCTGAAACACACTTTCTGTAGAAATCCAACTTGACATTCTGAACGCAAAGGGGAAAAAAATGGAAAAAGAAATACCTTCAAATATAAACTACACAGAAGCATTCTGCAAAACTACTTTCGGATCTCTGCGTTCAACTACCAGAGTTGAACGTTACTTTTGATTGAGCAGTTCTGAAACACTCTTTCTGTAGAGACGGCAGGCGGATATTCAGAGTGCTAAGCGGCCTATAGTGGAAAAAGGAATATCTTCAAAAAAAAACTACACACAAGCATTCTGCGAAACTTCTTTCTGATCTGTGCATTCCAGTAGCAGAGTTGAAACTTACTTTTGATTTAGCAGTTATGAAACACTCTTTCTGTAGAAATTGCAAGCCGACATTTGGAGTGCTAAGGGTCCTATAGTGGGAAAAGAAATATCTTCAAATAAAAACTATACAGAAGCATTCTGCGAAACTTCTTTCTGTATAGTTTTTATTTGAAGATATTTCTTTTCCCACTATAGGACCCTTAGCACTCCGAATGTCGGCTTGCAATTTCTACAGAAAGAGTGTTTCATAACTGCTAAATCATCTGTGCATTCAACTAGCAGAGTTGAACCTTACCTTTGATTGAGCAGTACGGATACTCTCTTTCTATAGAAACTGCAAGCAGACATTCGGACCGCTAAGGTGCCTACAGTGGAAAAAGGAATATGTTCAAATAAACTACACAGAAGCATTCTGTGAAACTACTTTCTGATCTGTGCATTCAACTAGCAGATTTGAAACTTACTGTTGATTGAGGAGTTTTGAAACACTCTTTCTGTAGAAACTGCAAGCGGACATTCGGAGGGCTAAGGGGCGTGTAGTGGAAAAAGTAGTATCTTCAAATAAAAACTACACAGAAGCATTCTACGAAACTTCTTTCTGATATGTGCATTCAACTAGCAGACTTGAAAATTACTTTTGATTGAACAGTACTGAAACACTCTTTCTGTAGAAACTGCAAGAGGATATTCGGAGTGCTAAGGGGCACATAGTGCAAAAAGGAATATCTTCAAATAAAAACTATACAGAAGCGTGGGGCGAAACTTTTTTCTGATCTGTGCATTCAACTAGAAGAGTTGAACCTTACTTTTCATTGAGGAGTTTTGAAACACTTTTTCTGTACAAACTGCACGCGGACTTACCGAGCACTAAGGGGCCTGTAGTGCAAAAGGAAAATCTTCAGATAAAAACTACACAGAAACATTCTGCGAAACTTCTTTCTCATCTGTGCATTCAAATAGCAGAGTTGAACCTTACTTTTGATTGAGGAGTTTTGAAACACACTTTCTGTAGAAACTGCAAGAAGTCGTTCGGAGTGCTAAGGGGCCTATAGTGGAAAAAGGAATATCTTCAAATAAAAACTACACAGAAGCATTCTGCGAAACTTCTTTCTGATCTCTGCATTCAACTAGCAGAGTTGAACCTTACTTTTGATTGAGCAGTTCTGGAACACTCTTTCTATATAAACTGCAAGCGGACATTCAGAGTGTTAAGGGGCCTACAGTGGAAAAACGAATATCTTCAACTTAAAACTACCCAGAAGCATTCTGAGAAACTTCTTTCTCATCTGTGCATTCAACTAGCAGAGTTGAACCTTACTTCTAATTGAGGAGTTCTGAAAATCTCCTTCTGTATAAACTGCAAGTTTTGATTTGGAGAGCTAAGTGGCCTTTAGTGGAAAAAGGAATATCTTCAAATAAAAACTACACATATGCATTCTGCAAAACTTCTTTCTGATCTGTGGATTCAACTAGCAGAGTTGAACCTTACTTTTCATTGAGGAGTTTTGAAACTCTGTTTGTGTACAAACTGCAAGTGGACATTCAGAGCGCTAAGGGGACTGTAGTGGAAAAAGAAATATCTTCAAATAAAAACTACACAGAAGTATTCTGTGAATCTTCTTTCTGATCTGTGCATTCAACTAGCAGAGTTGACCCTTACTTTTGATTGAGCGCTTCTGAAACACTCTTTCTGTAGAAACTCGAAGCGGATATTCGGAGCGCTAAGGGGACTTAGTGGAAAAATGAATATCTTCAAATAAAAACTACACAGAAGCATTCTGCAAAACTTCTTTCTGATCTGTGCATTGAACTAGCAGAGTTGAAGCTTACTCCGGATTGAGCAGTTCTGAAACACTCTTTCTGAAGAAACTGCAAGTGGACATTCGCAGTGCTAAGGGGCCTATAGTGGAAAAAGGAATATCTTCAAATAAAAACTAAACAGAAGCATTCAGCGAAACTTCTCTCTGATCTGTGCATTCAACTAACAGAGTTGAAACTTACTTTTGATTGAGAAGTACTCAAACTGTCTTTCTGTAGAGACTGCAAGCGGTCATTCGGAGTGCTAAGGTACCTATAGTGGAATAAGGAGTATCTTCAAATAAATACTACAGTGAAGCATTCTGCGAGACTACTTTCTGATCTGTGCATTCAACCAGCAGTGTTGAACCTTACCTTTGATTGAGGAGTTTTGAAACACTCTTTCTGTAGAAAGTGCAAGCGGATATTTGGAGCGCTAATGGGCCTATAGTGGAAAAAGGAATATCTGCAAATGAGAACTACGTAGAAGCATTCTGTAAGACTTTTTTCTAATCTATGCATTCAACCAACAGAGTTGAACCTTACTTTGATTGAGGAGTTTTGAAACACTGTTTCTGTAGAAAGTGCAAACAGACATTCTGTGCGCTAAGGGGCCGATAGTGGAAAAAGTAATATCTTCAAATAAAAACTACACAGAAGCATTCTGCGAAACTACTTTCTGATATGTGCATTCAACTCACAGAGTTGAACCTTACTTGTAATGGAGCAGTTCTGAAACACTCTTTCTGTAGAAACTGCAAGCAGACATTTGGAGCGCTAAGAGGCCTATAGTGGAAAAAGGAATATCTTCAAATAAAAACTACACAGAAGCATTCTGCGAAACTACTTTCTGATCAGTGCATTGAAGTCGCAGTGTTGAACCTCACTTTTGATAGAGCAGTTCTGAAACTCTCTTTCTGTAGAGACTGTAAGCGGACATTCAGAGCACCAAAGGGCCAGTAGCTGAAAAAAAAATATCTTCTAATAGAAACTACACAGAATCATTCTGCGAAACTTCTATCTGATCTGTGCATTCAGTTAACAGAATTGAACCTTACTTTTGATTGAGAAGTTCAGAAACTCTCTTTCTGTAGAAATTGCAAGCAGACATTCTGAGTGATAAGGGGCCAATAGTGGAAAAAGGAATATCTCCAAATAAAAACTACAAAGAAGCATTCTGCGAAACTTCTTTCTGATCTGTGCATTTAACTTGCAGAGTTGAAGCTTACTTTTGATTGAGGAGTTCTGAAACACTCTTTCATTAGAAACTGCAAGTGGACATTCGCAGCGCTAAGTGGCGTACAGTGGAAAAGGGAATATCTTCAAATAAAAACTACACAGAAGCATTCTGGGAAACTTCCTTCTGATCTGTGCATTCAGCTAGCAGAGTTGAACATTACGTTTGATTGAGAAGTTCTGAAACACTCTTTCTGTAGAAACTGCAGACAGATATTTGGAGCGCTGAGAGGCCTATATTGGAAAAAAATAACTTCAAATAAAAACTACACAGGAGCATTCTGCGAAACTTCTTTCTGATCTGTGCATTCAACTAGCCGAGTTGAAACTTACTTTTGATTGAGAAGTTCTGAAAATCTCTTTCTGTAGAAAGTGGAAGCGGAAATTCGGAGCGCTAAGTTGGCTATAGTGGAAAAAGGAGTATCTTCATATGAAAACTGCTCGAAAGCATTCTGTGAGACTTCTTTCTGAACTGTGCATTCAACTAACAGAGTTGAACCTTACTTTTGATTGAGAAGTTCTGAAACTCTCTTTCTGTAGAAACTGCAAGCGGATATTCGGAGCGCAAAAGGTCTTACAGTGGAAAAAGGAATATGTTCAAATGAAAACTACACAGAAGCATTCTGTGAAACTACCTTCTGATCTGTGCATTCAACTAGCAGAGTTGAACCTTACTTTTGATGGAGGAGTTTTGATACACTCTTTCTGTAGAAACTACAAGTGGACATTCAGAGCGCTAAGGAGCCTATAGTGGAAAAAGAAATATCTTTAAATAAAAAGTACACAGAAGCATTCTGCGAAATTCTTTATTATCTGTACATTCAACTAGGTGAGTTGAACATGACTTTTGATTTCGGAGTCTTCAAACACTCTTTCTGTAGGAATTGCAATCGGACATTTGGAGTGATAAGTGGCCTACAGTGGAGAAGGGAATATCTCCAATTGAAAACTACACAGAAACATTCTGTGAAACTTCTTTCTGATCTGTATATTCAACTAACAGAGTTGAACCTTGCTTTTGATTGAGGAGTTCTGAAACACTCTTTCTGTATAAACTGAAGGTGGACATTTGGAGCGCGAAGGGGCCTATAGTGGAAAAAGGAATATCTTCAAATAAAAACTACACAGAAGCATTCTGCGAAACTTCTTTCTGATCTGTGCATTCAACTAGCAGATTTGAAACTTACTTTTGTTTCAGGAGTTCTGAAACACTCTTTCTGTAGAAACTGCAAGTTGACATTCGGAGCGCTAAGCGGCCTATAGTGGAAAAAGGAATGTCTTCAAATAAAAACTACACAGAAGCATTCTGCAAAACTTCTTTCCAATCTGTGCATTCAACTAACAGAGTTCAACCTTACTTTTGATTCAGATGTTCTGAAAGTCTCTTTCTGTAGAAAGAGCTAGCGGACATTCGGAGTGCTATGGGGTCTATAGTGGAAAAAGTAATATCTTCATATAAAAACTACACAGAAGCATTCTGTGAAACTTCTTTCTGATATGTGCATTCAAGTAACAGAGTTGAATCTTACTTTTGATTGAGAAGTTCTGAAACTCTCTTTCTGTAGAAACTGCAAGTGGACATACGGAGCGCTTGGGGGCCTATAGTGGAAAAAGGAATATCTTCAAATAAAAACTACACAGAAGCATTCTGCGAAACTACTTTATGATGTGTGCATTCAAGTAACAGACTTGAACCTTACTTTTACTTGAGCAATTCTGAAACTCTCTTTCTTTAGAAAATGCAAGTGGACTTTCAGAGTGCTAAGTGGCCTATAGTGGAAAAAGGAATATCTTCAAATAAAAACTACTCAGAAGCATTCGGCGAGACTTCTTTCTGATCTGTGTATTCAGCTAGCAGAGTTGAACATTACTTTTGATTTAGGAGATTTGAAACACTCTTTCTGTATAAACTGCAAGTGAACATTCGGAACCAGAAGGGGCCAACAGTGGAAAAAGGAATATCTTCAAATAAAAGCTGCTCAGAAGCATTCTGTGAAACATTTTTCTGATCTTTGCATTCAACAAACAGAGTTGAACCTTACTTTTGATTGAGAAGTTCTGAACCTCTCTTTCTGTAGAAACTGCAAGCGGACATTCGGAGCGCTATGTGGCCTATAGTGGAAAAAGAACGTCTTCATATAAAAATTACTCAGAAGCTTACTGTGAAACTTCCTTCTGATCTGTGCATTCAACTAGCAGAGTTGAACCTTACTTTTGATTGTAGAGTTTTGAAACACTCTTTCTGTAGAAACTGCAAGCGGACATTCAGAGAGTTAAGGGGCATGGAGTGGAAAAAGGAATATCTTCAAATAAAAACTACACAGAAGCATTCTGTGAAAATACTTTCTTATCTATACATTCAACTAGCAGTGTTGAATCCTACTTTTGATTGAGGAGTTTTGAAACACTCTTTCTGTAGAAACTGCAAGCGGACATTTGGCGTGCTAAGGGGCCTATAGTTGAAAAAGGAATACCTTCAAATAAAAACTACACAGAAGCATTCTGCAAAACTTCTTTCTGATTTGTGCATTCAACTAACAATGTTGAACCATACTTTTGATTGAGAAATTCTGAAACTCTCTCTCTGTGGAAAGTGCAAGCGGACATTGAGAGGGCTATGGGGTCTATAGTCAAAAATGGAATATCTTCATATAAAAACTACAGAGAAGCATTCTGTGAAACTTCTTTCTGAACTATGCATTCAAATAACCGAGATGAAACTTACTTTTGATTGAGAAGTTCTGAATCTCTCTTTCTGTAGAAAGTGCAAGTGGATATATGGAGCGCTAAGGGGCCTATAGTGGAAAAAGGAATAACTTCAAATAAAAACTACACAGAAGCATTCTGTGAAACTTCTTCCCAATCTGTGCGTTCAAGTAGCAGATTTGAAACTTACTTTTGATTGAGGAGTTTTGAAACATTCTTTCTGAAGAAACTGCAAGCCGACATTCGGAGCGCAAAGGGGCCTATAGTGGAAAAAGGAATATCTTCAAATAAAAGCTACACAGAAGCATTCTGCGAAACTTCTTTCTGATCTGTGCATTCAACTAGCAGAGTTGAACCATACTTTTGATTCAGCAGTTCTGAAACTCTCCTTCTGTGGAAAGTGCAATTGGACATTCGGAGCACTAAGGTTTCTATAGTGGAAAAAGGAATATCTTCAAATAAAAACTACACAGAACCATTCTGTGAAACTTCTTTGTGATCTGTGCTTTCAACTAACACAGTTGAACTTTGATTTTGCTTGAGCAGTTCTGAAGCTCTCTTTCTTTAGTAACTGCAAGTGGACATTCGGAGCTCTAAGGTGTCTATAGTGGAAAAAGGAATATCTTGAAATAAAAACTACACAGAAGCATTCTGTGAGACTTCTTTCTCATCTGTGCATTCAACTAGCAGAGTTGAACCTTACTTTTGATTAAGAAGTTCTGAACCTCTATTTCTGTAGAAACTGCAAGCGGACATTCGGAACGCTAAGGGGCCTAGAGTCGAAAAAGTAATATCTTCAAATAAAAACAACACAGAAGCATTCTGCGAAGTTTATTTCTGATCTGTGCATTCAACTAGCAGAGTTGAACCTTGCTTTTGTTTGAGGAGTTCTGAAACACTCTTTCTCTAGAAACTGCAAGTGGACATTCTGAGCGCTAATTGGCCTATAGTGGATAAAGGAATATCTTCAAATAAAAACTACACAGAGGCATTCTGCGAAAGTTCTTTCTAATAAGTGCATTCAACTAGCAGAGTTGAACCGTACTTTTGATTGAGCAGTTCTGAAACGCTCTTTCTGTAGAAACTGCAAGAGGACATTCAGAGCACTAAGGGGCCCATGGTGGAAAAGGAATAACTTCAAATAAAAGGTAAACAGAAGTATTCTGTGAAACTTCTTCCTGATCTGTGCATTTAACTAGCAGAGTTGAACCTTACGTTTGATTGAGCAGTTCTGAAACACTCTTTCTGTAGAAACTGCAAGCCGACCTTCGGAACGCTAAGAGGCCTACAGTGGAAAAAGTAATATTTTCAAATAAAAACTACACAGAAGCATTCTGCAAAAATTCTCTCTGATCTGTGAATTCAACTAACAGGGTTGATAGTTCCTATTGATTGAGCAGCTCTGAAACATTCTTTCTGTAGAAACTGCAAGTGGACATTCAGAGCGCTAAGGGTCCTACAGTGGAAAAAGGAATATCTTCAAATAAAAACTACACAGAAGCATTCTGCGAAACTTCTTTCTGATCTGTGCATTCATCTAACAGATTTGAACCCTACTTTTGATTAAGAAGTTCTGAAACTCTATTTCTGTAGAAATTGCAAGTGGACATTCGGAGCGCTAAGGGGACTGTAGTGAAAAAGGAATATCTTCAAATAAAAACTACACAGAAGCATTCGGAGAGACTTCTTTCTTATCTGTGCATTCTACTAGCAGAGGTAAACCTTACTCTTGATTGAGCAGCTCTGAAACACTGTTTCCGTAGAAACTGCAATCTTACATTCGGAGCGCTAATGGACCTATGGTGGAAAAAGGAATATCTTAAAAGAAAAAATACACAGAAGCATTGTGCAAAACTTCTTTCTGATCTGTGCATTTAACTAACAGAGTTGAACTTTACCTTGGATCGAGCAGTTCTGACACACTCTTTCTGTAGAAACTGCAAGCAGACATTCGAGCACTAAGGGGCCTATAGTGGAAAAAGGAATATCCTCAAATAAAAACTACACAGAACCATTCTGCGAAACTTCTTTCTGATCTGTGAATTCAACAAGCAGAGGTGAACCTTACTTTTGATTGAGCAGTTCTGAAACACTCTTTCTGTACAAACTGCAAGCAGACTTTCGGAGCGCTAAGGGACCTATAGTGGAAAAAGGAATATCTTCACATAAAAACTACGCAGAAGCATTCTGCTAAACTTCTTTCTTATCTGTGCATTCAACTAACAGAGATGAACCTTACTTTTGATGGAGAAGTTCTAAAATTGTCTTTCTGTAGAAATTGCAAGCGGATATTCGGAGCGCAAAGGGGCCTATAGTGGAAAAAGAATATGTTCAAATAAAAGCTACACAGAAGCATTCTGCGAAACTTCTTTATGATCTGTGCATTCAACTAGCAGAGTTGAAACTTAGTTTGATTGAGGGGTTCTGAAACAACTTTTCTGTAGAAACTGCAAGTGCACAATCGGAGCGCTAAGGGGCAAACAGTAGAATAAGGAATATCTTCAAATAAAAATTGCACAGAAGCATTCTGCGAAACTTCTTTCTGATCTGTGCATTAAACTAACAGACTTGAACACTGCATTTGATTAAGAAGTTCTGAGACTCACTTTCTGTAGGAACAGCAAGCGGATATTCAGAGCACTAGGGAGCCAATAGTGGAAAAAGGAATATCTTCAAATAAAAACTACACATAAGCATTTTGAGAGACTACTTTCTGATCTGTGCATTCAACTAGGAGAGTTGAACCTTACTTTGATTGAGGAGTTTTTAAACACTCTTTCTGTAGAAACTGCAAGCGGATATTCGGAGCGCTAAGGGCGTATAGTGGAAAAAGGAATATCTTCATATATAAACTACACAGAAGCTTTCTGCGAAACTTCTTTCTGATCTGTGTTTTCAACTAGCAGAGTTGAACCTTACTTTTGATTGAGGAGTTTTGAAACACTATTTCGGTCGGTTCTGCAAGTGGACATACGGATCACTTATGGGCCTATAGTGGAAAAAGGAATATCCTCAAATAAAAACTACACAGAACCATTCTGCGAAACTTCTTTCTGATCTGTGAATTCAACCAGCAGAGGTGAACCTTACTTTTGATTGAGCCGTTCTCAAACACTCTTTCTGTAGAAACTGCAAGCGGACATTCGGAGCGTAAAGGGGAAAACAATGGAAAAAGTAATATCTTCAAATAAAAACTACACAGAAGCATTCTGCGATACTACTTTCTGATCTCTGCATTCAACTACCAGAGTTGAACCTTACTTTTGGTTGAGCAGTTCTGAAACACTCTTTCTGTAGAGACGGCAGGCGGACATTCGGAGCGCTAAGCGGCATATAGTGGAAAAAGGAATATCTTCAAAAAAAAACCACACAGAAGCATTCTGCGAAACTTCTTCCTGATCTGTGCATTCCAGTAGCAGAGTTGAACCATACTTTTGATTTAGCAGTTATGAAACCCTCTTTCTGTAGAAACTGCAGGCAGACATTCGGAGCGCTAAGGGGCCTATAGTGGAAAAAGAAATATCTTCAAATAAAAACTATACAGAAGCATTCTGCGAAACTTCTTTCTAATCTGTGCATTCAACTAGCAGAATTGAACCTTACCTTTGATTGAGCAGTTCGGAAACACTCTTTCTATAGAAACTGCAAGTGGACATTCGGAGCGCTAAGTTGCCTACAGTGGAAAAAGGAATATGTTCAAATAAACTACACAGAAGCATTCTGCGAAACTTCTTACTGATCTGTGCTTTCAACCAAGAGAGTTGAACCTCTCTTTTGATTGACCAGTTGTGAAACACTGTTTCTGTAGAAACTGCAAGCGGACATTCGGAGCGCTTAGGGGCCTATAGTGGAAAAAGGATTATCTTCAAATAAAAACTACACAGAAGCATTCTGTGAAACTTCTTTCTGATCTGTGCTTTCAACTAGCAGAGTTGAACCTTCCTTTTGATTGAGCAGTTCTGAAACAGTCTTTCTATAGAAACTGCAAGTGCACTTTGGGAGTGCTAATTTGCCTACAGTGGAAAATGGAATATCTTCAAATAAAAACTACACAGAAGCATTCTGCGAAACTTCTTTCTGATCTGTGCATTCAACTAACAGAGTACAACCTTATTTTTGATTGAGAAGTTCTGAGACTCTCTTTCTGTAGAAACTGCAAGTGGACATTCGGAGCGCTTAGGGGTCTATAGCGGAAAAAGGAATATCTTCAAATAAAAACTACAGAGAAGCATTCTGTGAAACTTCTTTCTGATCTGTGCAATCAACTAAGAGAGTTGAACCTTTCTTTTGATTGAGCACTTGTGAAACACTGTTTCTGTAGAAACTACAAGCGGACATTCGGAGCACTTAGGGGCCTATAGTGGAAAAAGGAATATCTTCAAATAAAAACTACACAGAGGCATTCCGCGAAACATCTTTCTGATCTCTGCATTGAACTAGCAGACTTAAAGCTTACTTTTGATTGAGCAGTTCTGAAACACTCTTTCTGTAGAAACTGCAAGTGGACATTCAGAGCGCTATGGGCCTATAGTGGAAAAAGGAATATCTTCAAATAAAAACTACACTGAAGCATTCTGCAAAACTTCTTTCTGATCTGTGCATTCAACTAGCAGAGTTGGAGCTTACTTTTCATTGAGTAGTTCTGAAACACTCTTTTTGTGGAAAATGCAAGTGGACCTTCAAAGCGCTCAGGGGCCTATAGCGTAAAAAGGAATATCTTCAAATAAAAACTTCACAGAAGCATTCTGTGAAACCTCTTCCTGATCTGTGCATTCAACTAACAGTGTTGAACCTTACTTTTGAATGTGAAGTTCTCAATCTCTGTTTCTGTAGTAACTGCAAGCGGACATTCGGAGCGCTAAGGTTCCCATAGTGGAAAAAGGAAAACCTTCAAATAAAAAATACACAGAAGCATTCTGCGAGACTAAATTCTCATCTGTGCATTCAACTAGTGGAGTTCAAACTTACTTCTGATTGTGCTATTTTGAAACACTCTTTCTGTAGAAACTGCAAAAGGACAGTCGGAGAACTACGTGGCCTATAGTGGAAAAAGGAATATCTTCAAATAAAAACTACACAGAAATATTCTGCGAAACTTCTTTCTGATCTGTGCATTCCACTAACAGAATTGAACCTTACTTTTGATAGAGAAGTTCCAAAATTCTCTTTCTGTAGAAACTGGAAGCAGACATTAGGAACGCTATGGTGCCAATAGTGGAAAAAGGAATATCTTCAAATAAAAACTACACAGAAGCATTCTGCGAGACTACATTCTGATCTGTGCATTCAACTAGCAGAGTTGAACTTTACTTTTGATTGAGGAATTTTGAAACACTCTTTCTGTAGAAAGTACAAGCGGACATTCGGAGCGCTAAGCTGCCTATAGTGGAAAAAGGAATATCTTCAAATAAAAACTACACAGAAGCATTCAGCGAAAGTTCTTTCTGATCTGTGTATTCAACTCACAGAGTTGAACGTTACTTTTGATTGAGAAATTCTGAAACTCTCTTTCTGTAGAAACTGCAAGCGGACATTCGGAGTGCTATGGGGCCTGTAGTGGAAAAAGGAATATCTTCAAATAAAACTACACAGAAGCATTCTACGAAAACTCTTTCCTATCTTTGCATTCAACTAAGAGAGTTGAACCGTACTTTTGATAGAGGAATTCTGGAACTCTCTTTCTGTAGAAACTGCAAGCGGAAATTCGGAGTGCTAAGAGGCATACAGTGGAAAAAGGAATATCTTCAAATAAAAACTACACAGAAGCGTTCTGTGAAACTTCTTTCAAATATGTGAATTCAACTAACAGAGCTGAACCTTACTTTTCATTGAGAAGTTCTGTGACTCTCTTTCTGTAGAAACTGCAAGTTGTTATTTGGAGCGCTAAGTGGCCTGTAGTGGAAAAAGGAATATCTTCAAAGAAAAACTGCACAGAAGCATTCTGCGAAACTTCTTTCTGATCTGTGCATTCAACTACCAGAATTGAACTTTACTTTTGATTGAAGAGTTCTGAAACACTCTTTCTGTAGAAACTGCAAGTGGTTATTTGGAGCGCTAAGTGGCCTGTAGTGGAAAAAGGAATATCTTCAAAGAAAAACTACACAGAAGCATTCTGTGAAACTTCTTTCTGGTCTGTGCATTCAACTAGCAGAGTTGAACCTTGCTTTCATTGAGGAGTTTTGAAACACACTTTCTGTACACACTAAAAGTGGATATTCGGAGCACTAAGAGGCCTGCAGTGGAAAGAGGAATACCTTCAAATAAATACTACACAGAAGCATTCTGTGAAACTTCTTTCTGATCTGTGCATTCAAATAGCAGAGTTGAAACTTACTTTTGATTGAGCACTTCTGAAACACTCTTACTGCAGAAACTACAAGTGGTGATTTGGAAAAAGGAATATCTAAAAATAAAAATTACACAGAAGCATTCTGCGAAATTCTTTCTGATCTGTGACTTCAATTAACAGAGTTTAAAGCAGTTTTGATTGAGAAGTTCTTAGACTCTCTTTCTGTAGAAACTGCAAGTGGACATTCGGAGCGGTAAGGGGCCTATAGTGGAAAAAGAAATAACTTCAAATAAAAACTACACAGAAGAATTCTGCGAAACTTCTTTCTGATCTGTGCATTCAACTAACCGAGTTCAACCTTACTTTTGATTGAGAAGTTCTGAAACTCTCTTTCTGTAGGAACTGAAGGGGACATTTGGAATGCTTAGGGTTCTATAATGGAAAAAGGCATATCTTCAAATAAAAACTACAGAGAAGCATTCTGCGAAACTTCTTTCTGATCTGTGCATTCAACTAAGAGAGTTGAACCTTACTTTTGATTGAGCAGTTGTGAAACCCTCTTTCTGTAGAAACTGCAAGTGGACATTCGGAGCGCTTATGGGCCTATAGTGGAAAAAGGAATATCTTCAAATAAAAACTACAGAGAAGCATTCTGCAAATCTTCCCTCCAATCTGTGCATTCAACTAGCAGAGTTCAAACTTACTTTTGATTGAGGAGTTCTGAAACATTCTTTCTGTGGAAACTGCTAGTGGACATTCGAAGCGCTCAGGGGCCTATAGCTTAAAAAGGAATGTCTTCAAATAAAAAGTACACAGAAGCGTTCTGCTAAACCTCTTTCTTATCTGTGCATTCAACTAACAGTGTTGAACTTTACTTTTGATTGAGAAGTTCTCAAACTCTGTTTCTGTAGAAACTGCAAGCGGACATTCGGAGCGCTAAGATTCAGTTAGTGGAAAAAGTAAAACCTTCAAAAAAAACTGCACAGAAGCATTCTGCGAGACTACTTTCTCATCTGTGCATTCAACTAGCAGAGTTCAACCTTACTTTTGATTAAGCTGTTTTAAAACACTCTTTCTGTAGTAACTTCAAGCGGACATTAGGAGCACTTCGGGGCCTATAGTGTAAAAAGGAATATCTTCAAATAAAAACTACACTGAAGCATTCTGCGAAACTTCTTTTTGATCTGTGCATTCGACTAACAGTGTTGAACCTTAGTTTTGATTGAGAAGTTCTCAAACTCTGTTTCTGTAGAAACTGCCAGTGGATATTCAGAGCGCTAATGGGCCTAAAGTGTAAAAAGGAATATCTTCAAATAAAAACTACAGAGAAGCATTCTGTGAAACATCTTTCTGATCAGCGCATTCAACCAGCAGAGTTGAATCTTACTTTTGATTGAAGAGTTTTGAAACAATCTATCTGTAGAAACTGCAAGCGGACATTCAGAGCGCTAATGGGCCTATAGTGGAAAAAGGAATATCTTGAAATTAAAACTACACAGAAGCATTCTGCAAAACTACTTTCTGATCTATGCATTCAACTAGCAGAGTTGAAACTTTCTTTTGATTGAGGAGTTTTGAAACACTCTATCTGTAGAAACTGCAAGCGGACATTCGGAGCGCTAAGGGGCCAAAAGTGAAAAAAGGAATATCTTCAAATAAAAACTACACAGAAGCATTGCGTGAAACTTCTACCTGATCTGTGCATTCAACTAACAGAGTTGAACCTTTCTTTTGATTGAGCAGTTCTGTAATACTCTTTCTGTAGAAATATCAACTGGACATTCGGAGCGATAATGGGCCAATAGTGGAAAACGGAATATCTTCAAATAAAAACTACACAGAAGCAGTCTGCGAAACTTCTTTCTGATCAGTGCATTCAACTAACAGAGTTGAACCTTACTTTTGATGGGGGAGTTTTGAAACACTCTTTCTGTAGAAACTACAAGGGGACATTCGGAGGGGTATGTGGACTATAGTGGAAAAAGGAATATCTTCAAATGAAAACCACACAGAAGCGTTCTGCGATACTACTCTCGGATCTGTGCACTCAACTAGCAGAGATGAACCTTCCTTTTTATTGAAGAGTTTTGAAACACTCTTTCGGTAGAAACTGCAAGCAGACATTCAGATCGCTAAGGGGCCTATAGTGGAAAAAGGTATATCTTGAAATAAAAACTACACAGAAGCATTCTGTGAAACTTCTTTCTGATCTGTGCATTCAAGTAACAGAGTTGAATCTTTCATTTGATTGAGAAATTCTGAAACTCACTTTCTGTAGAAACTTCAAGCAGACATTCAGAGCGCTAAGAGGCCGATATTGGAAAAATGAATACCTTCAAAAAAAATACACTGAAACATTCTGCGAAACTACTTTCTGATCTGTGCATTCAAGTAGCACAGTTGAACCTTACTTTTGATTGAGGAGTTTTGAAACACTCTATCTGTAGAGACTGAGAGCGGACATTCAGAGCGCTAAGGGGCCTATAGTGCAAAAATGAATACCTTCAAAAAAAATCTACACAGAAGCATTCTGTGAAACTTCTTTCTGATCTGTACATTCAACTAGCAGAGTTGAGCCTTACATTTCATTGAGGAGTTCTGAAACACCATTTCTGTAGAAACTGCAAGTGGACATTCGTAGCGCTAAGGGGCCTATGGTGGAAAATGGAATAACCTCAAATAAAAGCTACAAACAAACATTATGTGAAACTTCTTTCTTATCTGTGCAATCAACTAGCAGAGTTGAACCTTACTTTTGATTGAGCAGTTCTGAAACTATCTTTCTGTAGAAACTGCATGCAGACATTTGGAGCGCTAAGCGGCCTAGAGTGGAAAAAGGAATATCTTCAAATAAAAACTACACAGAAGCATTCTGTGAAACTTCTTTCTCATCTGTGCATTCAACTAACACAGTTGAACCTGAATTTTGATTGAGAAGTTCTGAGACTCTCTTTCTGTAGAAACTGATAGCAGACATTTGGAGCGCTAAGAGGCCTCTAGCAGAAAAAGGAATAACTTCACATAAAAACTACACAGAAGCATTCTGTGAAACTTCCTTCTGATCGGTGCATTCAACAAACAAAGTTGAACCTTCCTTTTGATGAAGAATTTCTGAACGTCTCCTTCTGAAGAAGCTGCAAGCGCACATTCAGAGCACTAAGAGGCCTAATGTGTAAAAAGGAATATCTTCAAATAAAAATTACCCTGAAGCATTCTGCAAAACTTCTTTATGATCTGTCCATTCTACTTACAGAGTTGAAACTTACTTTTGATTGAGAAGTTCTGAAACTCTCTTTCTGTATATACTGCAAGCGGCCATTCAGAGCTCTAAGGGGCCTAAAGTGGAAAAGGGAATATCTTCAAATAAAAAATGCACAGAAGCATGCTGCGAAACTTACTTCTGATCTGTGCATTCAACAAACAGAGTTGAAACTTACTTTTCATTGAGGAGTTCTGAAACTCTCTTTCTGTAGAAACTGCAAGCGGACATTCGGAGTGCTAAGGGGCCTATAGTGGAAAAAGGCTTATCTTCAAATAAAAACTACACAGATGCATTCTGAGAAACTTCTTTGTGATCTGTGCATTCAACTAACAGAGTTGAACCTTACTTTTGATTGAGGAGTTCTGAAAAACTCTTTCTGTAGAAAATGCAAATGGACAATCGCAGCGCTAAAGGGCCTATAGTGGAAAAAGAAATATCTTCAAATAAAAACTACACAGCAGCATTCTGCGAGACTTCTTTCTGATCTGTGCATTCAACTAGCAGAGTTGAACCTTACTTCGATTGAGCAGTTCTGATACACTCATTCTATAGAAACTGCAAGCGGACATTCGGAGCGCAAAGGGGCCTATAGTGGAAAATGGAATATCTTCAAATAAAAAGTAAACAGAAGCATTCTGCGAAACTACTTTCTGATCTGTGCATTCAACTGGCAGATTTGAACATTACTTTTGATTGAGGAGTTGTGAAAAAGTTTTTCTGTAGAAACTGCAAGCAGACATTCAGAGTGCTAAGGGGCGTATAATGGAAAAAGGAATATCTTCAAATAAAAACTACACAGAAGCATTCTGCGAAACTACTTTCTGCTCTGTGCATTCAAATAGCAGAGTTGAACCTTATTTTTAACTGAGCAGTTCTGAGACACTCTTTCTGCAGGAACTGAAACTGGACATTCGGAGCGCTAACGGGCCTGTAGTGGAAAAAGGAACATCTTCAAATAAAAACTACACAGAAGCATTCTGTGAAACTTCTTCCTGATCTGTGCTCTTAACTAGCAGAGTTGAACCTTACTTTTGATTGAGCAGTTCTGAAACACTCTTTCTGTAGAAACTGTAAGCGGACGTTCGGAACCCTAAGAGGCCTATAGTGGAAAAAGTAATATCTTCAAATAAAAACTACACAGAAGCATTCTGCAAAACTTCTTTCTGATCTGTGCATTCAACTAACAGAGTTGAAACTTCATTTGGATTGAGAAGTTCTGAAACTCTCTTTCTATGGAAACTGGAAGCGGACAATCGGAGCGCTAAGGGGCCTATAGTGGAAAAAGGAATATCTTCAAATAAAAACTACACAGAAGCATTCTGTGAAACTTCTCTCTGATCTGTGGACTCAACTAGCAGAGTTGAACCTTACTTTTGATTGAGCAGTTCTGAAACACTGTTTCTGTAGAAACTGCAAGTGGACATTCGGAGGGCTGAGAGGCCTATAGTGGAAAAAGGAATAGCTTCAAGTAAAAACTACATAGAAGCATTCTGCGAAACTTCTTTCTGATCGGTGCATTCAACTAGCAGAGGTGAACCTTACGTTTGATTGAGGAGTTCTGAAACTCTCTTTCTGTAGAAACTGCAAGTGGACATTCGCTGCGCTAAGGGGACTCTAGTGGAAAAAGGTACATCTTCAAATAAAAACTACACAGAAGCATTATGCGAAACTTCTTTCTGATCCGTGCATTCAACTAGGAGACTTGTACCTTGCTTTTCATGGAGGAGTTCTGAAACACTCTTTCTGTAGAAACTACAAGCGGACATGCAGAGCGCTAAGGGCCTACAGTGGAAAAGGAACACCTTCAAATTAAACTACACAGAAGCATTCTGGGAGAGTACTTTCTGATCTGTGTATTCAACTAGCAGGGTTGAACCTTACTTCGATTGAGCAGTTCTGAAACTCTCATTCTATAGAAACTGCATGCGGACATTCGGAGCGCGAAAGGGGCCTATAGTGGAAAAAGGAATATCTTCAATTAAAAAGTACACAGAAGCATTCTGCGAAACTACTTTCTGATGTGTGCATTCAACTAGCAGAGTTGAACCTTACTTTTGATTGAGGAGTTGTGAAATTGTTTTTCTGTAGAAACTGCAAGAGGACATTCAGAGCCCTAAGGGGCCTATAGAGGAAAAAGGAATGTCTTCTAATAAAAACTACACAGAAGCATTCTGTGAAACTACATTCTGATCTGTGCATTCAAATAGTAGAGTTGAACCTTACATTTGATTGAGCAGTTCTGAGACACACTTTCTGCAGAAACTGAAAGCGGACATTCAGAGAGCTAATGGGCCTATAGTGGAAAAAGGAATATCTTCAAATAAAAACTACACAGAAGCATTCTGTGAAACTTTTTACTGATCTTGGCATTCAACTAGCAGATTTGAATTTACTTTTGATTGAGCAGTTCTGAAACAGTCTTTCTGTAGAAACATCAAGCAGACCTTCGGAGTGCTAAAATGCCTGTAGTGGAAAAAGGAATATCTTCAAATAAAACCTACACAGAAGCATTCTGTGAAACTTCTTTCTGATCTGTGCATGCAACTAGCAGAGTTGAACCTTACTTTTGATTTAGCAGTTCTGAATCTCTCTTTCTGTAGAAACTGAAATTGGACATTTAGAGCGCTATGGGGCCTTTAGGGGAATAAGGAGTATTTTCAAATAAAAACTACAAAGAAGCATTCTGTGAGACTTCTTTCTGATCTGTGCATTCAACAAGCAGAATTGGACCTTACTTTTGATTGTAGAGTTTTGATACACTCTTTCTGTAGAAACTGCAAGCAGAAATTCGGAGCAATAAAAGGCCTATAGTGGAAAAAGTGTACCCTCCAATAAAAAGTACTCGGAAGCATTCTGTGAAAGTTCTTTCTGATCTGTGCATTCACCTGGCAGAGTTGAACCACACTTTTCATTGAGCAGTTCTCAAACGCACTTTCTGTAGAGACTGCAAGCAGTCATTCGGAGCGATAAGCGGCCTATATTGGAAAATGGAATATCTTCAATTTAAAACTACACAGAAGCATTCTGCGAAACTTCTTCCTGATCTGTGCATTCAACTAACAGAGTCAAACCTTACTTTTGATTGAGAAGTTATGAAACTCTCTTTCTGTAGAAACTGCAAACGGACATTCGGAGCGCTTAGGGGCTTTTAGTGGCGAAAGGAATGTCTTCAAATAAAAAGTACACAGTAACATTCTGCAATACATTTTTCTGATCTGTGCATTCAGCTAACAGAGTTGAACCTTCCTTTTCATTGAGTAGTTCTGAAACTCTCTTTTTGTAGAGACTGCAAGCAGACATTCAGAGCCCAAAGGGGCCTATAGTGGAAAAAGGAATATCTTCATATAAAAACTACACAGAAGCATTCTGCGAAACTTTTTACTGATCTGTGCATTCATCTACCAGAGTTGAACCTTACTTTGATTGAGCAGTTCTGAAACACTTTCTGTAGAAACTGCAAGCGGACATTCGGAGAGCTAAGCCTCCTACAGTGGAAAAAGGAATATCTTCAAATAAAAACTACACAGAAGGATTCCATGAAACGTCCTTCTGATCTGTGCTATCAACTAACAGAGTTGAACCTTACTTTTGATTGATGAGTTTTGACACCCTCTTTCTGTAGTAACTGCAAGCGGACATTCGGAGCACTAATGGGCTTATACTGGAGAAAGGAATATCTTCCAATAAAAACTACACAGAAGCATTCGGCGATACTTCTTTCTTCTCTGTGCATTTAACAAGCAGAATTGAACTTTACTTTTGATGGAGGAGTTGGGAAACACACTTTCTGTGGAAAATGCAAGCGGACATTCAGTGCGCTAAGGGGCCTATATTGGAAAAAGGAATATCTTCATATAAAAACTACACAGAAGCATTCTATGAAACTACTTTCTGATCTGTGCATTCAACTAACAAAGTTGAACCTTCCTTTTGATGGAGAATTTCTGAACCTCTCCTTCTGTAGAAACTGCAAGCACACATTCAGATCGCTAAGAAGCCTATAGTGGAAAAAGGAATATCTTCAAATAAAAACTACCCTGAAGCATTCTGTGAAACTTCTTTCTGATCTGTGCATTCTACTTACAGAGTTGAAACTTACTTTTGATTGAGAAGTTCTGAAACTCTCTTTCTGTGTAAACTGCAAGCGGCCATTCACAGCTCTAAGGGGCCTAAAGTGGAAAAGGGAATATCTTCAATAAAAAATACACAGAAGCATGCTGCGAAACTTCCTTCTGATCCGTGCATTCAACAAACAGATTTGAACCTTACTTTTGATTGAGAAGTTCTGAAACTCTCTTTCTGTAGAAACTGAAGGGCGGATAATCGGAACGCTAAGGGGCCTATAGTGGAAAAAGGCATATCTTCAAATAAAAACTACACAGATGCATTCTGAGAAACTTCTTTGTCATCTGTGCATTCAACTAAGAGAGTTGAACCTTACTTTTGATTGAGGAGTTCTGAAAAACTCTTCCTGTAGAAAATGCAAATGGACATTCGCAGCGCTAAAGGGCCTATAGTGGAAAAAGAAATATCTTCAAATAATAACTCCAAAGAAGCATTCTGCGAAACTACTTTCTGATCTGTGCATTCAAATAGCAGAGTTGAACCTTATTTTTAACTGAGCAGTTCTGAGACACTCTTTCTGCAGGAACTGAAAGTGGACATTCGGAGCGCCAAGGGGCCTATGGTGGAAAAAGTAATATCTGCAAATGAAAACTATGCAGAAGCATTCTGTGAGAATTTTTTCTAATCTGTGCATTCAACTAGCAGATTTGAACATTACTTTTGATTGAGGAGTTGTGAAAAAGTTTTTCTGTAGAAACTGCAAGCGGACATTCAGAGTGCTAAGGGGCGAATAGCGGAAAAAGGAATATCTTCAAATAATAACTACACAGAAGCGTTCTGCGAAACTATTTTCTGATCTGGGCATTCAAATAGCAGAGTTTAAACTTATTTTTAACTGAGCAGTTCTGAGACACTCTTTCTGCAGGAACTGAAAGTGGACATTCGGAGCGCTAAGGGGCCTATAGTGGAAAAAGGAATATCTGCAAATGAAAACTATGCAGAAGCATTCTGTGAGAATTTTTTCTAATCTGTGCATTCAACCAACAGAGTTGAAACTTACTTTTGATTGAGGAGTTTTGAAATACTGATTCTGTAGAAACTGCAACTGGATATTCAGTGCGCTAAGGGGCATGTAGTGGAAAATGGAATATCTTGAAATAAAAACTACACAGAAGCATTCAGCGAAACTTCTTTCTGATCTGTGCATTCAACTAGCAGAGTTGAACCTTACTTGTGATTGAGCAGTTCTCAAACACTCTTTCTGTAGAAACTGCAAGTGGAGATTCGCAGAGATAAGTGGTCTATAGTGGAAAAGGGAATATCTTCAAATAAAAACTACACAGAACACTCTGGGAAACTTCCTTCTGATCTGTGCGTTCAACTAGGAAAGCTGAACTTACGTTTGATTGAGAAGTTCTGAAACTCTCTTTCTGTAGGAAGTGCAAGCGGAAATTCGGAACGCAAAGTTACCTATAGTGGAAAAAGGATTATCATCATATAAAAACTACACAGAAGCATTCTGTGAAACTTCTATCTGATCTGTGCATTCAACTAGGAGAGTTGAACATTACTTTTGATTGAGCAGTTCTGAAACACTCTTTGTGTAGAAACTGCAAGCGGACATTCGGAACGCTAGGGGTCTATACGGGAAAAAGGAATATCTTCAAATAAAAACTACACAGAAGCATTCAGCGAAGCTTCTTTCTCATCTATGCATTCAACTAACATAGATGAAATTTACTTCTGATTGAGAAGTTCTGAAACCCTCTTTCTGTAGAAACTGCAAGTGGACTTTTGGAGTGCTAATGGGCCTAGAGAGGAAAAAAGAATACCTTCAAATAAAAAATACACAGATGCATTCTGTGAAACTTCTTCCCAATCCGTGTGTTCAACTAACAGAGTTGAACCTTACTTTCGATTCAGTAGTTCTGAAACTCTCTTTCTGTAGAAACTGCAAGTGGACATTCGGAGTGCTAAGAGGCCTACAGTGGACAAAGGAATACATTCACATAAAAACTACAAAGAAGCATTCTGTGAAACTTCGTTCTGACCTGTGCATTCAACTAGCAGAGTTGAACCTTACTTTTGATTGAGGAGTCCTGAAACACTCTTTCTGTAGAAACTGCAAGTGGATATTCAGAGCTTTAAGGGGCCTATAATGGAAAAAGGAATATCTTCAAATAAAAAATACACAGAAGAATTCTGTGAAACTTCTTTCTGATCTGTGCATTCAACTAGCAGACTTGAACCTTACTTTTAATTGAAGAGTTTGGAAACATTCTTTCTGTACAATCTGCAAGCAGACATTCAGAGCACTAAGGGGCCTATAGTGGAAAAAAGAATATCTTGAAATAAAAACTACACAGAAGCATTCTGCGAAACTACTTTCTGATCTGTGCATTCAACTGGCAGAGTTGAAACTTACTTTTGATTGAGGAGTCCTGAAACACTCTTTCTGTAGAAACTGCAAGTGGACATTCGGAGCGTTAAGCAGCCTATAATGCAAAAAGAATGTCTTCAAATAAAAACTACACAGAAGCATTCTGTGAAACTTCTTTCTGATCTGTGCATTCAACTAGCAGATTTGAACTTTACTTTTGATTGAAGAGTTCTGAAACACTTTTCCTGTTGGAACTGAAAGTGGACATTCGTAGCACTAAGAGACCTACAGTGGAAAAAGGAATATCTACATATAAAAACTACACAGAAGCATTCCAGGAAACTACTTTCTGATTGTGTATTTAACTAGCAGAGTTGAACCCTACTTTTGATTGAGCAGTTCTGAAATACTCTTTCTGGAGAAATTGCAACTGAACATTCGGAGCAATAAGGGGCATATAGTGGAAAAAGGAATATCTTCTAATAAACAGTACACAGAAGCATTCTGCGAAACTTCTTTCTGATCTGTGCATTCAACTAACAGTTGAATCTTACTTTTTATTGAGAAGTTCTGAAACTCTATTTCTGTAGAAACTGCAAGTGGACATACCGAGCGCTAAGGGGCTTATGCTGGAAAAAGGAATAGCTTCAAAAAGAAATCCACTGAAACATTCTGCGAAACTTCTTCCTGATCTGTGCATTCAACTAGCAGAGTTGAGCCTTACTTTTGATTGAGGAGTTTTGAAACTCTCTTTCTATAGAAAGTGCAAGTGGACATTTGGAGCGCTAAGGGGCCTGTAGTGGAAAAAGGAATAACTTCAAATAAAAACTGCACAGAAGCATTCTGCGAAACTTCTTTCTGATCTGTCCATTCAACAAGCAGAGTTGAACTTTACTGTTCATTCACGAGTTCTGAAAAACTCTTTCTGTAGAAACTGCAAGTGGACATTCGGAGCGCTAAAGGACCTATACTGGGAAAAGAAATATCTTCAAATAAAAACTACACAGAAGCATTCTGCGAAACTTCTTTCTAATCTGTGCATTCAACTAGCCGAGTTGAACCTTACTTTTGATTGATGAGTTTTGAAACACTCTTTCTGTAGAAATTGCAGGCAGACATTCAGAACACTAAGGGGACTATAGTGGGAAAAGGATTATCTTCAAATAAAAACTACACAGAAGGATTCTGTGAAACTAGTTTCTGATCTGCGCATTCCACTAGTAGAGTTGAACCATACTTTTGATAGAGCAGTTCTGAAACTCTCTTTCTGTAGAAACTGCAAGTGAACATTCGGAGCGCTTAGGGGCCTGTAGTGTAAAAAGGAACATCTTCAAATAAAAACTACACAGAGTCATTCTGCAAAACTACTTTCTGATCTGTGCATTCAACTAGGAGAGTTCAACTGTACTTTTGATTGAGCAGTTCTGAAACTCTGTTTCTGTAGAAACTACAAGCGGACATTCGGAGCGCAAATGGGCCTATAGTTCAAAATGATATATCTTCAAATAATAACTACACAGAAGCATTCTGCGAAACTACTTCCTGGTCTGTACATTCAACAAGCAGAGTTGAACCTTACTGTTGATTCAGGAGTTCTGAAACACTCTTTGTGTAGAAATGGCAAGTGGACATTCACAGTGCTGAGGGGCCAATAGTGGAAAACAGAATATCTTCAAATAAAAACTACACAGAACCATTCTGCGAAACTCCTTTCTGACCTGAGCATTCAACTAACAGAGTTGAACCTTACTGTTGATTGAGAAGTTCTGAAACTCCCTTTCTGTAGAAACTGCAAGCTGATATTCGGAGCGCCACTGGGACTACAGAGAAAAAAGGAATATCTTCAAATAAATATTACAAAGAAGCACTCTGCGAAACTTCTTTCTGATCTGTGAATTCAACTAGCAGAGTTGAACCTTACTTTTGATTGAGAAGTTCTGAAATTCTCTTTCTGTAGAAACTGCAAGCGGACATTCGGAGCGCTAAGAGGCCCATAGTGAAAAAAGGTATATTTTCAAATCAAAAATACACAGAAGGATTCTGCGAAACTTCTTTCTGACCTGTGCATTCAACTAGCAGAGTTGAACCTTAGTTTTGATTCAGCAGTTCTCACACACTCTTTATGTAGAAACCGCAGGCAGACATTCTGTGCGCTAAGGGGCCTTTAGTGGAAAAAGTAATATCTTCAAATAAAAACTGCACAGAAGCATTCTGCGAGACTCCTTTCAGATCTGTGCATTCAACTGGGACACTTGAAAATTACTTTTGATTGAGGAGTTTTGAAACACTCTTTCTGTAGAAACTGCAAGCGGACATTCAGAGCACTATGGGCCCTGTTGTGGAAAAAGGAATATCTTCAAATAAAATCTACACAGAAGCATTCTGCGAAACTACTTTCTGATCTGTGCATTCAATTAGCAGAGTTCAATCTTACTTCTGTTTGTGCAGTTCTGAAACACTCTTTCTGTAGAAATTGCTTGCGGACAATTTTAGCACTAAGGGGCCTATAGTGGAAAATGGAATATCTTCAAATAAAAATGACACAGGAGCATTCTGCGAAACTTCTTTCTTATCTGTGCATTCAACTAGCAGACTTGAACCTTACTTTTGATTGAGCAGTTCTGAAACAGTATATCTGTAGAAAATGCAGGCGGACATTCGGAGCGCTAAGGGGCCTATAGTGGAAAAAGGAATATCTTCAAATAAAAACAACACAGAAGCATTCGTTCAAACTTCTTTCTGATATGTGCATTCAACTAACAGAGTTGAACCTTACTTTTGATTGAGCCGTTCTGATACCCTTTTTCTGTAGAAACAGCAAGCAGAAATTCGGAGCGCTAAGTGGCCTATAATGGAAAAAGGAATATCTTCAAATAAAAACTACAGAGAAGCATTCTGGGAAACTTCTTTGTGATCTGTGCATTCAACTAGCAGTGTTGAAACTTACTTTTGATTGAGGAATTTTGAAACACTCTTTCTGTGGAAACTGCCAGCGGACATTCGGAGCGCTAAGATGCATATAGCGGAAAAAGGAATATCTTCAAATAAAAACTACACAGAAGCATTCTGTGAAACATCTTTCTGATCTGTTCATTGAAATAACAGAGTTGATATTTACTTTTGATTGAGAAGTTGTGAAACACTCTTTCTGTAGAAACTGCAACCGGACATATGGAGCGCTAAGGGGCCTATAAGGCAAAAAGGAATATCTTCAAATAAAAACTACAGAGAAGCATTCTGCAAAACTTCTTTCTGATCTGTTCATTCAACTAGCAGAGTTGAAACTTACTTTTGATTGAGCAGGCCTGAACCACTCTTTCTGTAAAAACTGCAAGCGTATATTCGGACCGCTAAGGGGCCTATAGTGGAAAAAGGAATATCTTCAAATAAAAAATACACAGAAGCATTCTGCGAAACTTCTTTCAGATATGTGCATTCAACTAGCAGAGTTGAACATTTCTTTTGATTGAGGAATTTTGAAACTCTCTTTCTGCAGAAACTGCAAGTGGACAGTCGGAGCGCTAAGGGGCATATAGTGGAAAAAACAATATCTTCAAATAAAAACTACACAGAAGCATTCTGTGAAACTACTTTCTGATCTGTGCATTCAACTAGCAGAGTTGAACCTTACTTTTGATTGAGCAGTTCTGAAACACTCTTTCTGTAGAAACTGCAAGCGGACATTCGGAGCGCTAAGGGGTAATAGTGGAAAAAGGAATACCTTCAAATAAAAACTACACAGAAGCATTCTGCGAAACTTCTTCCTGATCTTTGCATTCAACTTGCAGAGTTTAGCCTTCCATTTGATTGAGCACTTCTGAAACACTCTTTTAGTAGAAACTGCAAGTGGACATTCGGAGTGCTAAGGGGCCTATAGTGGAAAAAGGAATATCTTCAAATAAAAACTACACAGTAGCATTCTGTGAAACTACTTTCTGATCTGTGCATTCAACGAGCAGAGTTGAAACTTCCTTTGGATCGAGGAGTTCTGAAACACTCTTTCTGTAGAAACTGCTAGCGGACATTAAGTGCGCTAAGGGGAGTATAGTGGAAAAAGGAATATCTACAGATAGAAACTACACAGAAGCATTGTGCGAAACTTCTTTCTTATCTGTGCATTCAAATAACAGAGTTGAACGTTACTTTTGATTGAGCAGTTCGGAGACACTCTTTCTGTGGAAACTGCAAGCGGACATTCGGAGCGCTATGGGGCCTATAGTGGAAAAAGGAATATCTTCAAATAAAAACTACAGACAAGCATTCTGCGAAACTTCTTTCTGATCTGTGCATTCAACTAGCAGAGTTAGATCTTACTTTTGTTTGTGCAGTTCTGAAGCACTCTTTGTGTAGAAACTGCACGCGGAAATTCGGAGCGCTAAGGGGCCTATAGTGGAAAAAGGAATATCTTCAACTAAAAACTTCACAGAAGAATTCTGCGAAACTTCTTTCAGATCTGTGCATTCAGCTACCAAAGTTGAACCACACTTTTGATTGAGCAGTTCTGAAACACTCTTTATGTAGAAACTGCAAGCGGACATTCTGTGCGCTAAGGGGCCTATAGTGGAAAAAAAAATATCCTCAAATTAAAACTACACAGAAGCATTCTGCGAAACTTCATCCTGATCTGTGCATTCAGCAAGCAGAGTTGAACCTTCCTTTTGATAGTGCATTTCTGAAACACTCTTTATGTAGAAACTTCAAGTGGACATTCTGTGCGTTAAGGGGCCTAGAGTTTAAAAAGAAATATCTTCAAATAAAAACTACATAGAAGCATTCTGTGAAACTTCTTCCTGATCTGTGCATTCAACTAGCCGAGTTGAACCTTCCTTTTGATTGAGCAGTTCTGAAACACACTTTCTGAAGAAACTTCAAGCGGATATTCGGTGCGCTAAGGGTATTTTAGTGGAAAAAGGAATATCTTCAGATAAAAACTACACAGAAGCATTCTGCGAAACTTCTTTCTGATCTGTGCATTCAACTAGCAGAGTTGAACGTTACTTTTGAATGAGGAGTTCTGAAACACTCTTTCTCTAGAAACTGCAAGTGGACATTCGGAGCGCTAAGTGGCCTATAGTGGAAACAGTAATATCTTCAAATAAAAACTACACAGAAGCATTCTGTGAAACTCCTTTCTGATCTGTGCATTCAACTAACAGGGTTGAACCTTACTTTTGGTTGAGAAGTTCTGAAAAACTCTTTCTGTAGAAAATGCAAGTGGACATTCAGGGCGCTAAGTGGCCTATAGTGGAAAATGGAAAATCTTCAGATAAAAACTACACAGAAGAATTCTGTGAAACTTCTTTCAGATCGGTGCATTCAACTAGCAGAGTTGAATATTACTTTTGATTGAGCAGTTCTGAGACACTCTTTCTGTAGAAACTGCAAGCGGACATTCGGAGCACTAAGTGGCCTATAGTGTAAAAAGCTAAATCTTCAAATAAATACTACAAAGAAGCATTCTGTGAAACTGCTATCTGATCTGTGCATTCAACTAACAGAGTTGAACATTTCTTTTGGTTGTGAAGTTCTGAAATTCTCTTTCTGTAGAAACTGCAAGTGGACATTTGGAGGGATAGGGTGCCTAAAGTGGAAAAAGGAATATCTTCAAATAAAAACCCCACAGAAGCATTCTGTGAGACTCCTTTCAGATCTGTGCATTCAACAGGGACACTTGAAAATTACTTTTGATTGAGGAGTTTTGAAACACTCTTTCTGTAGAAACTGCAAGCGGACATTCAGAGCGCTATGGGGCCTGTAGTGGAAAAAGGAATATCTTCAAATAAAATCTGCACAGAAGCATTCTGCGAAACTTCTTTCTGATCTGTGCATTCAACTAGCAGAGTTGAACCTTTCTTTAGATACTGCAGTTCTGAAAAACGCTTTCTGTAGAAACTGCAAGCGGACTTTCGGAGCGCTGAGAGTCCTACAGTGGAAAAAGGAATATCTTCAAATAAAAACTACACAGAAGCATCCTGGAATCTTCTTTCTGATCGGTGCATTCAACTAACAGAGTTGAACCTTACTTTTGATTGAGAAGTTCTGAAACTCTCTTTCTGTAGTAACTGCAAGCAGACATTCGGAGTGCAAAGGGGCAAATAGTGGTAAAAGGAATATCTTCAAATAAAAACTACAGAGAAGCATTCTGTGAAATTTCTTTCTGATCTGTGCATTCAAATAACAGAGTTGAAAATTACTTTTTATTGGGAAGATCTGAAACACTCTTTCTGTAGAAACTGCAAGCAGACATTCGGAGCGCTAAGGGTCCTATAGTGGAAAAATGAATATCTTCAAATAAAAACATCACAGAAGCATTCTGCGAAACTTCTTTCTGATCTGTGCATTCAACTAGCAGAGATGAACTTTAATTTTGATTTAGCAGTTCTGAAACACATTTTGTGTAGAGACAGCAAGCTGACATTCGGAGCACTAAGGGGCATATGGTGGAAAAAGGAATATCTTCAAATAAAAACTACACAGAAGCATTCTGCGAAGCTTCTTTCTGATCTGTGCATTCAACTAGCAGAGTTGAACATTACTTTCAATTGAACAGTTATGAAACCCTCTTTCTGTAGAATCTGCAAGCGTACATTCAGAGAGCTAAGTGACCTGTAGTGGAATAAGGAATATCTTCAAATCAACACTACACAGAAGAATTCTGTGGAACTTATTTCTGATCTGTGCATTCAACTACCAGAGTTGAAACTTACTTTTGATTGAGGAATTTTGAAACACTGTTTCTGAAGAAACTGCAAGCAGACATTCAGAGCGCTAAGGGGCATACAGTGGAAAAAGGAATATCTTCACATAAAAACTACACAGAAGTATTCTGTGAAACTTCTTTCTGATCTGTGCATTGAAATAACAGAGTTGAACCTTACTTTTGATTGAGAAGTTGTGAAACACTCTTTCTGTAGAAACTGCATGCGGACATTCAGAGCGCAAACAGGCCTATAGTGGAAAAAGGAATATCTTCAAATAAAAACTACATGGAAGAATTAAGTGAAACTACTTTCTGATCTGTGCATTCAACTAGCAAAGTTGAACCTTACTTTTGATTGAGCAGTTATGACACACACTTTCTGTATAAACTGCAAGCGGACATTTTGTGCACTAAGGGGCCTATAGTGGAAAAAGGAATACCTTCAAATAAAGACTACACAGAAGCATTCTGCGAAACTACTTTCCGATCTGAGCATTGAACTAGCAGAGTTGAACGTAACTTTTGATTGAGCAGTTCTGAAACACTATTTCTGTAGAAACTGCAAGCAGATATTCGGAGTGCTAATGGGCATATGGTGGATAAAGGAATAACTTCAAATAAAAACTACACAGAAGCATTCTGTGAAACTTCTTTCTTATCTGTGCATTCAAATAACAGAGTTGAACCTTACTTTTGATTGAGCAGTTCGGAAACAATCTTTCTGTAGAAACGGCAAGCAGAAATTCGGAGCGCTAAGTGGCCTATAGTGGAAAAAGGTATATCTTCAAATAAAAACTAAACAGAAGCATCCTGCGAAACTTCTTCCTGATCTGTGCATTCAACTAACAGAGTTGAACCTTACTTTTGATTGAGCAGTTCTGAAATCCTCTTTTTGTAGAAACTGCAAGTGGACATTCGGAGCGCTAAGGGGCCTATACTGGAAAAAGGAATAGCTTCAAACAAAAACTACACAGAAGCATTCTGCGAGACTTCTTTCTGATCTGTGCATTGAAGTAGCAGAGTTGAACCTTACTTCTGATTGAGCAGTTCTGACACACTCTTTATGTAGAAACTGCAAGCGCACATTCTGTGCGCTAAGGGGCCTATAGTTTAAAAAGAAATAACTTCAAATAAAAACTACACAGAATAATTCTGTGAAACTTCTTCCTGATCTGTGCATTCAACTAGCAGAGTTGAACCTTCCTTTTGATTGAGCAGCTCTGAAACACTCTTTCTGTAGAAACTGCAAGCGGACATTCGGTGCGCTAAGGGGACTATAGTGGAAAAGGGAATATCTTCAGATAAAAACTACACAGAAGCATGCTGCGAAAATCCTTTCTTATGTGTGCATTCAACTAACAGAGTTCAATATTACTTTTCGTTGAGAAGTTCTGAAATTCTCTTTCTGTAGAAACTGCAAGCGGATATTCGGAGCGCCAAGTGGCCTATTGTGGAAAATCGAATATCTTCAGATAAAAACTACACAGAAGAATTCTGCGAAACTTCTTTCAGATTGGTGCATTCAAGTAGCAGAGTTGAATGTTACTTTTGATTGAACAGTTCTGAGACACTCTTTCTGAAGAAACTGCAAGCGGACATTCGGAGCACTAATGGCCTATAGTGTAAAAAGGAATATCTTCAAATAAATACTACAAAGAAGCATTCTGTGAAACTCCTTTCTGATCTGTGCATTCGACTGACAGAGTTGAACATTACTTTTGGTTGTGAAGTTCTGAAATTCTCTTTCTGTAGAAACTGCAAGCGGACATTCGGAGCGCTAAGTGGCCTAGAGTGGAAAAGAGGAGTATCTTCAAATAAAAACCCCAGAGAAGCATTCTGCGAGACTCCTTTCAGATCTGTGCATTCAACTGGGAGAGTTGAAAATTACTTTTGATTGAGGAGTTTTGAAAAACTCTTTCTGTAGAAACTGCAAGCAGACATTCGGAGTGCTATCGGCCCTATAGTGGAAAATGGAATATCTTCAAATAAAATCTGCACAGAAGCATTCTGTGAAACTACTTTCTGATCTGTGCATTCAACTAGCAGAGTTGAACCTTACTTTTGATAGTGAAGTTCTGAAACATGCTTTCTGTAGAAACTGCAAGCGGACATTCGGACCGCTAAGGGACCTACAGTGGAAAAAGGAATATCTTAAAATAAAAACTACACAGAAGCATCATGGAATCTTCTTTCTGATCGGTGCATTCAACTAACAGAGTTGAACCTTACTTTTGATTGAGAAGTTCTGAAAATCACTTTCTGTAGAAACTGCAAGCGGACATTCAGAGCCCAAAGGTGCAAATAGTGGAAAAAGGAATATCTTCAAATAAAAACTACACAGAAGCATTCTGCGAAACTTCTTGCTGTTGTGTGTTTTCAACTAACAGATTTGAATCTTCCTTTGGATTGAGCAGTTCCGAAACACTCTTTCTGTAGAAACTTCAAGCGGACATTCGGAGCGCTAAGGGGCCTATAGTGGAAAGAGGAATATCTTCAAACAAAAACTACACAGAAGCATTCTGTGAAAATTTTTCTGTTCTGTGCATTCAACAAGCATAGTTGAATCTTACTTTTGATTTTGCAGTTCTGAAACACTCTTTCTGTAGAAACTGCAAGCAGACATTCGGAGCGCTAAGGGGCCTATAGCGAAAAAAGGAATATCTTCAAATAAATCTTCACAGAAGCATTCTGCGAAACTTCCTTCTGATCTGTGCATTCAACTAGCAGAGTTGAAACTTGCTTTTCATTGAGTAGTTCTGAAACACATTTTGTGTTGAAACAGCAAGCTGACATTAGGAGCACTAAGGAGCATATAGTGGAAAAAGGAATATCTTCAAATGAAAACTACAAAGAAGCATTCTGCGAAACTTCTTTCTCATCTGTGCATTCAACTAGCAGAGTTGAGCATTACTTTTGATTGAACAGTTATGAAACCCTCTTTCTGTAGAATCTGCAAGCGTACATTCGGAGAGCTAAGGGGCCTATAGTGGAATAAGGAATATCTTCAAATAAATACTACACAGAAGCATTCTGTGAAACTTATTTCTGATCTGTGCATTCAACTAGCAGGGTTCAACCTTACTTTTGATTGAGGAATTTTGAAACACTCTTTCTGAAGAAACTGCAAGCAGACATTCGGAGCGCTCAGGGGCATACAGTGGAAAAAGGAATATCTTCAAATAAAAACTACACAGAAGCATTCTGTGAAACTTCTTTCTGATCTGTGCACTGAAATAACGGAGGTGAACCTTACTTTTGATTGAGAAGTAGTGAAACTCTCGTTCTGTAGAAACTACATGTGGACATTTGGAACGCAAACGGGCCTAAAGTGGAAAAAGGAATATCTTCAAATAAAAACTGCACGGAAGAATTCAGTGAAACTACTTTCTGATCTGTACGTTCAACTGGCAAAGTAGAACCTTACTTTTGATTGAGCTCTTATGACACACACTTTCTGTAGAAACTGCAAACGGATATTTTATGCACTAAGGGGCCTATAGTGGAAAAAGGAATATCTTCAAATGAAGACTACACAGAAGCATTCTGTGAAACTTCCTTCTGATCTGAGCATTCAACTAGCAGAGTTGAACGTTAATTTTGATTGAGCAGTTCTGAAACATTCTTTCTGTAGAAACTGCAAGCGGACATTCATAGCGCTAAGGGTCCTATAGTGAAAAAAGTAATATCGTCAAATAAAAATTGCACAGAAGCATTCTGCAAAACTTCTTTCTGATCTGTGCATTAAAATAAGAGAGTTGAACCTTACTTTTGATTGAGAAGTTCTCCAACACTGTTCTGTAGAAACTGCAAGCGGACATTCGGAGCGCTAAGGGGCCTATAGTGGAAAAACGAATATCTTCAAATAAAAACTTCACGGAAGCATTCTGCGAAACTTCTTTCTGATCTGTGCATTCAACTAGCAGAGTTGAACCTTACTTTTGATTGAGCAGTTCTGACAACCTCTTTATGTAGAAATTGCAAGCGGACATTCTGTGCGCTAAGGGGCCTAAAGTCGAAAAAGGAATATCATCAAATAAAAATTACACAGAAGCATTCTGCGAAACTTCTTCCTCATCTGTGCATTCAAATAGCAGAGGTGAACTTTTCTTTTGATTGAGCAGTTCTGAAACACTTTCAGTAGAAACTGCAAGGGGACATTCGGAACGCTAAGGGGCCTATAGTGGAAAAAGGTATATCTTCAAATAAAAACTACACAGAAGCATTCTGTGAAACTTCTTTCTGATCTGTGCATTCAACTAACAGAGTTGAACCTTACTTTTGATTGAGAAGTTCTGAAAGTCTCTTTCTGTAGAAACTGCAAGCGGACATTCGGAGCGCTAAGGGGCCTATAGTGGAAAAAGGAATATCTTCAAATAAAAACTGCACAGAAGCATTCTGCGAAACTTCTTTCTGTTCTATGCATTCAACTAGCAGAGTTGAACCTTGCATTTGATTGAGCAGTTGTGACACACACTTTTTGCAGAAATTGCAAGCGGACATTCTGTGCGCTAAGGGGCCTACGGTGGAAAAAGGAATATCTTCAAACAAAAAGTACACAGAAGCATTGTGTGAAACTTGTTTCTGATGTGTGCATTCAACTAACAGATTTGAACCTTACCTTTGTTTGAGAAATTCTGAAAGTCTCTTTCTGTAGAAACTGCAAGTGGACATTCGGAGCGCCAAGGGGCCTATAGTGGAAAAAGGAATATCTTCAAATAAAAACTACACAGAAGCATTCTGCGAGACTTCTTCAAGATCTGTGCATTCAACTAGCGGAGTTGAACCTTAATTTTGATTGAGCAGTTCTGAAACACTCTTTCTGTAGAAACTGCAAGATGACATTCGTAGCGCTAAGGGTCCTATAGTGGAAAAAGGAATATCTTCAAATAAAACTACACAGAAGCATTCTGCGAAAATTCTTTCTGATCTGTGCATTGAACTAGCAGAGTTGAACCTTACTTTGATTGTGCAGTTCTGAAACACCCTTTCTGTAGAAAGTGCAAGAAGACATTCGGAGTGCTTAGGGGCCTATAGTGGAAAAAGGAATATCTTCAAATAAAAACTACACAGAAGCATTCTGTGAAACTTCTTCCTGATCTCTGCATTCAACTAGCAGAGTTGAACCTTACTTTGAATTGAGCAGTTCTGAAACACTATTTCTGTAAAAACTGCAAGCGGACATTCGGAGTGCAATGGGGCCTATAGTGGAAAAAGGAATATCTTCCTATAAAAACTACACAGAAGCATTCTGTGAAACTTCTTTCTGATCTGTGCATTCAACTAGCAAAGTTGAAACTTACTTTAGATTGAGCTGTCCTGAAACAATCTTTCTGTAGAAACTGCAAGCGGACATTCGGAGCGCTAAGGGGACTATAGTGGAAAAAGGAATATCCTCAAATAAAAACTACACAGAAGCATTCTGCGAAACTTCTTTCTGATCTGTGAATTCAACTAACAGAGTTGAACCTTACTTTTGATTGAGGAGTTCTGAAATTCTCTTTCTGTAGAAACTGCAAGCGGACAATCGGAGCGCTAAGAGTCCGAAAGTGCAAAAAGGAATATCTTCAAATAAAAACTACACAGAAGCATTCTGCGAGACTCCTTTCTGATCTGTGGATTCAACTAGCAGACTTGAAACTTACTTTTGATTGAGCAGTTCTGAAACACTCTTTCTGAAGAAACGGCAACCAGAAATACGGAGGGCTAAGGGGCCTGTAGTGGAAGAAGGAATATCTTCAATTAAAAATTATAGAGAAGCATTCTGTGAATCTTTTTTCTGATCTGTGCATTCAAATAACAGAGTTGAACCTTACTTTTGATTGTGCAGTACTGAAACACACTTCCTGTAGAAACTGCAAATGGACATTCAGAGCGCTAAGGGGACTATAGTGGAAAAACGAATATCTTCAAATAAAAAAAAAACAGAAGCATTCTGCGAAACAACTTTCTCATCTGTGCATTCAACTAGCAGAGGTGAACCTTACTTTTGATTGAGAAGTTCTGAAACTCTCTTTCTGTAGAAACTGCAAGCGGACAATCGGAGCGCTAAGGGGCCTATAGAGGAAAAAGGAATATCTTCAAATAAAAACTACACAGAAGCATTCTCTGAAACTTCTTTCTGATCTGTACATTCAACTAACAGAGTTTAACCTTACTTTGAATTGAGCAGTTCTGAAACACTCTTTCCGTAGAAACGGCAAGCAGAAATTCAGAGGGCTAAAGGGCTATAATGGAAAAAGGAATAATTTCAAATAAAAACTACACTGAAGAATCCTGTGAATCTTCTTTCTGATCTGTGCATTCAACTAACAGAGTTGAACCTTACTTCTGATTGAGAAGTTCTGAAACTCTCTTTCTGTAGAAACTGAAAGGGGACATTCAGAGTGCTAAGGGGCAAATAGAGGAAAAAGGAATATCTTCAAATAAAAACTACACAAAAGCATTCTGTGAAACTTTATTCTGATCGTTGCACTCAACTAACAGAGTTGAACCTTATTTTAGGTTGAGAAGTTCTGAAATTCTCTTTCTGTACAAAGTGCAAACGGACAATTGGAGCGCAAAGAGGACGAAAGTGCAAAAAGGAATATCTTCAAATAAAAACTACACAGAAGAATGCTGCGAGACTTCTTTCTGATCTGTGGATTCAACTAGCAGAGATGAAACTTACTTTTGACTGAGCAGTTATGAAACACTCTTTCTGTAAAAACGGCAAGCAGAAATTTGGAGGTCTAAGGGGCCTATAGTGGAAAAAAGAATATCTTCAAATAAAAACTATACAGAAGCATCCTGTGAACCTTCTTTCTGATCTGTGCATTCAACTAACAGAGTTGAACCTTACTTTTGATTATGCAGTTCTGAAACACACTTTCTGTAGAAACTGCAAGAGGACATTCGGAGCGCTAAGGGGACTATAGTGGAAAAAGGAATACCTTCAAATAAAAACGACACAGGAGCATTCTGTGAAACTTCTTTATGATTTGTGCATTCAACTAGCAGAGTTGAACCTTACTTTTGATTGAGCAGTTCTGAAACACTATTTCTGTAGAAACTGCAAGCGGACATTTGAAGCACTAGGGAGGCTATAGTGGAAAAAGCAATATCTCCAAACAAAAACTACACAGAAGCATTCTGTGAAAGTTCTTTCTGATCTGTGCATTCAACTAACAGAGTTGAACCTTACTTTTGATTATGCAGTTCTGAAACACACTTTCTGTAGAAACTGCAAGAGGACATTCGGAGCGCTAAGGGGACTATAGTGGAAAAAGGAATACCTTCAAATAAAAACGACACAGGAGCATTCTGTGAAACTTCTTTATGATTTGTGCATTCAACTAGCAGAGTTGAACCTTACTTTTGATTGAGCAGTTCTGAAACACTATTTCTGTAGAAACTGCAAGCGGACATTTGAAGCACTAGGGAGGCTATAGTGGAAAAAGCAATATCTCCAAACAAAAACTACACAGAAGCATTCTGTGAAAGTTCTTTCTGATCTGTGCATTCAACTAACAGAGTTGAACCTTACTTTTGATAGAGAAGTTCTGAAAGTCTCTTTCTGTAGAAACTGCAAGCGGACATTCGGAGCGCTAAGGGGCCTATAGTGGAAAAAGGAATATCTTCAAATAAAAACTACACAGTAGCATTCTGCGAGAGTTCTTTCTGATCTCTGCATTCAACTAGCTGAGTTGAAACTTACTTTTGATTGAGGAGTTTTGAAACGCTGTTTCTCTAGAAACTGCATGCGGACATTTGGAGCTCTAAGTGGCCTATAGTGGAAAAAGGAATATCTTCAAATAAAAACTACACAGAAGCATTCTGCGAATCTCCTTTCTGATCTGTGCATTCAAGTAGCAGAGTTAAATTTCACTTTTGATTGTGCAGTTCTGAAACACTCTTTTTGTAGCAACTGCAAGTGGACATTCGGAGCGCTAAAGGGCCTATAGTGGAAAAAGGAATACCTTCAAATAAAAACTACACAGAAGCATTCTGTGAAAGTAGTTTTTGATCTGTGCATTCAATTAGCAGAGTTGAACCTTACTTTTGATTGAGCAGTTCTGAAACACTATTTCTCTAGAAATTGCAAGCGGACATTCGGAGCGCTAAGGAGCCTGTAGTGGAAAAAGGAATATCTTCAAATAAAAACTACACTGAAGAATTCTGTGAAACTCCTTTCTGATCTGTGCATTCAACTAGCAGAGTCAAAGCTTACTTTTGATTGAGCAGTTCTGAAACACTCTTTCTGTTGAAACTGCAAGTGGATATTCGGAGAGCTAAGGAGCCTATATTGAAATAAGGAATATCTTCAAATAAAATCTACACAGAAGTATTCTGCGAAACTTCTTTCTGATCAGGGCATTCAACTAACAGAGTTGAACCTTACTTTTGATTGAGAAGTTCTGCAACACTCTTTCTGTAGAAACTGAAAGCGGATATTCAGAGCGCTAACTGGCCTATAGTAGGAAAAGGAATAACTTCAAATAAAAACTACACAGAAGCATTCTCGGAAACTTCTCACTGTTCTGTGCATTCAACTAGCAGAGTTGAACCTTACATTTGATTGAGCAGTTCTGACACAATTTCTGTAGAAACTGCAAGCGGACATTCTATGTGCTAAGGGCATATAGTGGAAAAAGGAATATATTCAAACAAAAGCAACACAGAAGCATTCTGTGAAACGGGTTTCTGATCTGTGCATTCAACTAACAGAGTTGAACATTACTTTTGATGGAGAAGTTCTGATAGTCTCTTTCTGTTGAAACTGCAAGCGGACATTCGGAGCGCTAAGGGGCCTATAGGGGAAAAAGGAATATCTTCAAGTAAAAACTGCACAGAAGCATTCTGCGAAACTTCTCTCTGATCTGTGCTTTCAACCACCAGATTTGTATCTTACTTTTCATGGGTCAGTTCTGAAACACTCTTTCTGTAGAAACTGCAAGCGGACAATCGGAGCGCTAAGGAGCCTATAGTGGAAAAAGGAATATCTTCTAATAAAAACTACACAGAAGCATCCTGTGAATCTTCTTTCTGATCTGTGCATTCAACTAACAGAGTTGAACCGTACTATTGATTGAGAAGTTCTGAAACTCTCTTTCCATAGAAACTGCAAGGGGACATTCGGGGTGCTAATGGGCAAATAGTGGAAAAAGGAATATCTTCCAATAAAAACCACACAAAAGCTTTCTGCAAAAATTCTTTCTGATCTGTGCATTCAACTAGCAGAGTTGAACCTTACTTTCGATTGAGCAGTTCTGAAACACTCTTTCTGTAGAAACTGCAAGTGGACATTCGGAGCGCTATGGGGCCTATAGTGGAAAAAGTAATATCTTCAAATAAAAACTACACAGAAGCATTCTATGATAGTTCTTCCAGATCTGTGCATTGAACTAGCAGAGTTGAAACTGACTTTTGATTGAACAGTTCTGAGAAACTCTTTCTGTAGAAACTGCAAGCGGAAATTCGGTGCGCTAAGGGGATAATATTGGAAAAAGGAATATCTTCAGATAAAAATTTCACAGAAGCATTCTGCGAAACTTCCTTCTGAACTGTGCATTCATCTATCAGAGTTGAACGTTACTTTTGATTGAGCAGTTCTGAAACACTCTTTCTGTAGAAACAGCAAGTAGAAATTCGAAGAGCTAAGCGGCCTATAGTGGAAAAGGGAATATCTTCAAATAAAAACTACACAGAAGCATTCTATGAAACTTCTTTCTTATCTGTGCATTCAACTAACAGAGTTGAACCTTACTTTTGGTTGAGTAGTTCTGAAATTCTCTTTCTGAAGAAACTGCAAGTGGACAATCAGAGCACCAAGAGGCCAAAAGTGCAAAAAGGAATATCTTCCAATAAAAACTACACAGAAGCATTCTGCGAGACTACTTTCTGATCTGTGCATTCAACTAGCAGAGTTGAAACTTACTTTTGATTTAGGAGTTTTGAAACACTCTTTCTCTAGAAACTGCAAACAGACATTCGGAGCGCTATGGGGCCTATAGTGGAAAAAGGAATATCTTCAAATAAAAGCAACACAGAAACATTCTGTGAAAATTCTTTCTGTTCTGTGCATTCAACTACCAGAGTTGAACCATACTTTTGATTGTTTAGTTTGGAAACACTCTTTCTGTAGAAACTGCAAGCGGATATTCGGAGCGCTAAAGGGACAATAGTGGAAAAAGGAATATCTTCACATAAAAACGACACAGGAGCATTCTGCGAAACTTCTTTCTGATCTGTTCATTCAACTAGCAGAGTTGAACCTTTCTTTTGATTGAGCACTTCTGAAACACTATTTCTGTAGAAACTGCAAGCGGACATTCAGAGCGCTAAGTGGCCTATAGTGGAAAAAGGAATATCTTCAAATAAAAACTTCACAGAAGCATTCTGTGAAACTTCTTTCTGATCTGCGCATTCAACTAGAAGAGCTGAACCTCACCTTTGATTGAGCAGTTCTGACACACTCTTTCTGTAGAAACTGCAAGCGGACATTCTGTGCCCAAGGGGCCTATAGTGGAAACAATAATATCTTCAAACAAAAACTACACAGAAGAATTCTGTGAAAGTTCTTTGTGATCTGTGCATTCAACTAACAAAGTTGAACCTTACTTTTGATTTAGAAGTTCTGGGATTCTCTTTCTGTAGAAACTGCAAGCGGACATTCAGAGCGCAAAGGGGCCTATAGTGGAAAAAGGAATATCTTCAAATAAAAACTACACAGTAGCATTCTGCAATACTTCTTTCTGATCTCTGCATTCAACTAGAAGAGTTGAAAATTACTATTGATTGAGGAGTTTTGAAACACTGTTTCTATAGAAACTGGAAGCGGACATTCGGAGCGCTAACTGGCCTATAGTGGAAAAAGGAATATCTTCAAATAAAAACTACACAGAAGCATTCTGTGAATGTACTTCCTTATCTGTGCATTCAACTAGCAGAGTAAAATCTCACTTTTGATTGTGCAGTTCTGAAACACTCTTTCTGTAGAAACAGCAAGCGAACATACGGAGCGCTAAGGGGCTTATAGTGGAAAAAGGAATATCTTCAAATAAAAACTACACAGAAGCATTCTGTGAAAATCCTTTCTGATCCGTGCATTCAACTAGCAGAGTTGAACCTTACTTTTGATTGAGCAGTTCTGAAACCTATTTCTCTAGAAACTGCAAGCGGACATTCAGAGCGCTAAGGGGCCTATAGTGGAAAAAGGAATATCTTCAAATAAAGACTACACAGTAGAATTCTGTGAAACTTATTTCTGATCTGTGCATTCAACTAGCAGATTTGAACCTTACTTTTGATTGAGCAGTTCTGTAACACTCTTTCTGTTGAAACTGCAAGCGGACATTCAGAGAGCTAAGGGGCCTATAGTGGAACAAGGAATGTCTTCAAATAAAATCTACACAAAAGTATTCTGCGAAACTTCTTCCTGATCTGTGCATTCAACTAGCAGAGTTGAATATTACATTTGACTGAGCAGTTCTGAAACACTCTTTCTGTAGAAACTACAACGGACATTCAGAGCGCTAAGTGGCCTGTAGTGTAAAAAGGAATATCTTCAAATAAAAACTGCACAGAAGCATTCTGCGAATCTTCTTTCCAATCTGTGCATTCAACTAACAGAGTTGAACCTTACTTTTGATTGAGGAGTTCTGAAACACTCTTTCGGGAGAAACTGCAAGTGGACATTCGGAGCGCTAAGGGGCCTATAGTGGAAAAAGGAATATCTTCAAACAAAAACTACACAGAAGCAATCTGTGAAACTTTTTTCTGATCTGTGCATTCAACTAACAGAGTTGAACTATACTTTTGGTTCAGAAGTTCTGAAATTCTCTTTCTGTAGAAACTGCAAGCGCATATTCAGAGCGCTAACGGGCCTGTTGTTGAAAAAGGAATATCTTCAAATAAAAACTACACAGAAGCATTCTGCAAGACTCTTTTCTGATCTGTGCATTCAACTAGCAGAGTTGAACCTTACTTTTGATTGAGGCGTTTCAAAAATCTCTTTCTGTAGTAACTGCAAGCGGACATTCGGAGCGCAAAAGAGCATTTAGTGGAAAAGGTAATATCTACAAATAAAAACTACACAGAAGCATTCTGCGAAACTTCTTTCTGATGTGTGAATTCAACTGTCAGTGTTGAACCTTACTTTTGATTGTGCAGTTCTGAAACACTCTTTCTGTAGAAACTGCAAGCGGATATTCAGAGAGCTATGGGGCCTATACTGGAAAAAGGAATATCTTCAAATAAAAACTACACAGAAGCATTCTGCGAAACTTGTTTCTGATCTGTGCATTCAACTACCAGAGTTGAACCTACTTTTAATTGAACAGTTCTGAAACACTCCTTCTGTAGAATCTGCTAGGGGACATTCAGAGCGCTGAGGCCTATAGTGGAAAAAGGAATATCTTCAAATAAAAACTACACAGAATCATTCTGCCAAACTTCTTTCTGTTTTGTGCATTCAACCAGTAGATTGGAACCTTACTTTTGATTCAGCGGTTCTGAAACATTCTTTCTGTAGAAACTGCAATCAGACATTTAGAGCACTAAGGGGCCTATAGTGGAAAAAGGAATATCTTCAATTAAAAATAACACAGAAGAATTCTGTGAAACTTCTTTCTGATCCGTGCATTCTACTAGCAGATTTGAACCTTCCTTTTATTGTGCAGTTCTGAAACACTGTTTCTGTAGAAACTGCAAGCGGACATTCCGAGCACAAAGTAGCCTATAGTGGAAAAGGAATATCTTCAAATAAAAACTACAGAGAAGCATTCTGTGAAACTTCTTTCTGATCTGTGCATTCAACTAGCAGAGTTGAACCTTACTTTTGATTGAGCAGTTCTGAAGGACTCTATCTGTAGAAACTGCAAGCAGACATTCGGAGCGCTAATGGGCTTACAGTGGAAAAAGGAATATCCTCAAATAAAAAGTGCACAAAAGGATACTGCGAAACTTCTTTCTGATCTGTGCATTCAACTGACAGAGTTGAACCTTACTTTTGATTGAGAAGTTCGGAAACTCTGTCTCTGTAGAACTGCAAGCGGACATTTGGAGCGCGAAGGGGCTTATAGTGGAAAAAGGAATATCTTCAAATAGAAACTACACAGAAGCATTCTGCGAAAGTTCTTTCTGATCTCCGCATTCAACTAACAGAGTTGAACCTTACTTTAGATTGAGAAGTTCTGAAAGTCTCTTTCTGTAGAAATTGCAAGTGGACATTCGGAACGCTAAGAGGCCTAATGTGGAAAAAGCCATATCTTCAAATAAAAACTGCACAGAAGCATTCCTCAAAACTTCTTTCTTATCTGTGCATTCAAATAGCAGAGTTGTTCCTTACTTTTGATTGAGGAGTTCTGAAACACTCTTTCTGTAGAAACTGCAAGCGGACATTCTGAGCGCTAAGGGGCCTATACTGGAAAAAGGAATATCTTCAAATGAAAATTACGCAGAAGTATTCTGCGAAACTTCTTTCTGATCTGTGCATTCAACTAGCAGAGTTGAACCTACTTTTGATTGAGCAGTTCTGAAACACTCTTTCTGTAGAAACTGCTAGCGGACATTCGGAGAGCTTAGAGGCCTTTTGTGGAAAAATGAACATCTGCACATAAAAACTACACAGAATATTTCTGTGAAACTTCATTCTGATCTGTGCATTCAACTAGCAAAGTTGAGCTTTACCTTTGGTTGAGCAGTTCTGAAACACTCTTTCTGTAGAAACTGCAAGCAGACATTCAGAGCGCTAAGTTGCCTATTGTGGAAAAAGTATTATCTTCAAATAAAAACTACACAGAAGCATTCTGCGAAACTTCTATCTGATCTGTACATTCAACTAAAAGAGTTGAACCTTACTTTTCATTGAGAAGTTCTGAAACTCTCTTTCTGTAGAAACTGCAAGCGGACTTTCGGATCACTAAGGGGTTTATAGTGGAAAAAAGATTATTTTCAATTAAAAACTACACAGAAGCATTCTGCGAGACATCTTTCTGATCAGTGCATGTAGCTAGCAGGGTTGAAACTTACTTTGGATTAAGGAGTTCTGAAACACTCTTTTTGTAGGAACTGCAAGCGGTCAATCGGAGGTCTAATGGGCCTATAGTAGGAAAAGGAATATATTCAAATAAAAACTACAAAGAAGCATTCTGTGAAAATTATTTCTGATCTGTGCATTCAAATAGCAGAGCTGAACCTTAGTTTTGATTGTGCAGTTCTGAAACACTCTTTGTGTAGAAAGTGCTAGCGGACAATCGGAACGCTAAGGGGCCTATGGTGGAAAAAGGAATATCCTCAAATAAAAAATACACAAAAGCGTTCTGCGAAACTACTTTCTGATCTGTGAATTCAGCAAGCGGAGTTGAACTTTACATTTAATTTATGGTGGAAAAAGGAATATCTTCAAGTAGAAACTACACAAAAGCATTCTGCAAAACTTCTTTCTGATCTGTGCATTCAACTAGCAGAGTGGAACATTTCTTTTGATAGAGAATTTCTGAAACTCTCTTTCTGTATAAACTGCCATTGGACATTTGGAGCGCAAAGGGGTCTATAGTGGAAAAAGGAATATCTTCAAATAAAAACTACAGAGAAGCATTCTCCGAAACTTCTTTCTGTTCTGTGCATTCAACTAGCAGAGTTGAACCTTACTTTTGATTGAGGAGTTCTGAAACACTCTTTCTGTAGAAACTGCAAGTGGACATTTGGAGTGCTAAGGGGCCTACAGTGGAAAAAGGAATATCTTATAATAAAAACAACACAGAAACATTCTGCAAAACTACTTTCCGATCTGTGCATTTAACTAGCAGAGTTGAATCTTAATTTTGATGGCCGAGTTTTGAAACACACTTTCTGTAGAAACTGCAAGTGGACATTCGGTGCGCTAAGGGGCCCATAGTGGAAAAAGGAATATCTTCAAATAAAAACTACACAGAAGCATTCTGCGAAACTTCATTCTGATCTGTGCATTCAACTAACAGAGTTGAAACTTACTTTGATTGAGAAGTTCTGAAACTCTCTTTCTGTAGAAACTGCAAGCGGACATTCGGAGCGCTTAGGGGCCTATAGTGGAAAAAGGAATATCTTAAAATAAAAACTGCACAGAAGCATTCTGCGAAACTTCTCTCTGATCCGTGCATTCAACTAACAGAGTTGAACCTTTCTTTTGATTGAGCAGTTCTGAAACACTCTTTTTGTAGAAACTGCAAGCAGACATTCGGAGCGCTCAGGTGTCTATAGTGGAAAAAAGAATATCTTCAAATAAAAACTACACAGAAGCATTCTGTGAAACTTCTTTCTGATCCGTGCTTTCAAGTAGCAGAGTTGAACCTAACTTTTGATTGAGCACTTCTGAAACACTCTTTCTATAGAAACTGCAAGCGCAAATTCAGAGTGTTAAGAGGCCTTTAGTGCAAAAAGAAATACCTTCAATTAAAAACTACACAGAAGCATTCTGTGAAACATCTTTCTGATCTGTGAATTCAACTAGCAGAGTTGAACCTTACTTTTGATTGAGCAGTTCTGTCACACTCTTTCTGTAGAAACTGCAAGCTGACATTCGGAGGGCTAAGGAGCCTATATTAGAAAAAGGAATATCTTCAAATAAAAGCTACACAAAAGCATTCTGTGAAACTTCTTTTTGATCTGTTCATTCAACTAGCAGAGTTGAACCTTACTTTTGATTGAGCAGTTCTGAATCATTCTTTCTGTAGAAACTGCAAGCGGACATTCAGAGCATTAAGTGGCCTATGGTGGATAAAGGAATATCTTCAAATAAAAAGTGCACAGAAGCATTCTGCGAAACTCCTTTCTGATCTGTGCATTGAACTAGGAGAGTTGAACCTTACTTTTGATTGAGCAGTTCTGGAAAAATCTTTCTGTAGAAACTGCAAGCAGACATTCCGAGTGAGAAGGGGCCTATATAGGAAAAAGGAATATGTTCAAATAAAAACTACACAGAAGCATTCTGCGAAACTTCTTTCTCATCTGTGCATTCAACTAGCTGAGCTGAACCTTACTTTTGATTGAGTAGTTCTGAAACTCTCTTTCTGTAGAAACTGCAAGCGGATATTCGGAATGATATGTGGAGTATAGTGGAAAAAGGAATATCTTCAAATAAAAACTACAGAGAGGCATTCTGCGAAACTTCTTTGGGATCTGTGCATGCAACTGACAGAGTTGAACCATACTTTTGATTGAGAAGTAATGAAACTCTCTTTCTGTAGAAACTGCAATTGGACTTTCAGAGCGTTAAGGGTCAAATAGTGGATAAAGGAATATCTTCAAATAAAAACTACACAGAATCATTCTGTGAAACTACTTTCTGATCTGTGCATTCAACTAAGAGAGTGGAACCTTACTTTTGATTGAGAAGTACTGAAACTCTCTTTCCGTAGAATCTGCAAGCGGACATTCGGAGTGCTAAGGGGCCTATAGTGGAAAAAGCAATATCTTCAAATAAAAACTACACAGAATCATTCTGCGAACCTTCTTTCTGATCTGTGCATTCAACTCACAGAGTTGAACCTGACTTTTGATTGAGAAGTTCTGAAACTCTCTTTCTGTAGAAACTGCAAGCGGACATTCGGAGCGCTAAGGGGCTTATTGTCGAAAAAAAATATGTTCAATTAAAAACTACACAGAAGTATTCTGCAAGACTTCTTTCTGAACAATGCATTTAACTAGCAGAGTTGAACCTTACTTTGGATTAAGGAGTTTTGAAACAATCTTTTTGTAGGAACTGCAAGTGGACATTCAGAGGGCTAATGAGCCTATAGTAGGAAAAGGAATATTTTCAAAGAAAAACTACAGAGAAGCATTTTGTGAAACTTATTTCTGCTGTGTGCATTCAACTAGCAGAGTTGAACCTTACATTTGATTGAGCAGTTCTGAAACCCTCTTTCTATAGAATCTGCAAGCGGACATTCGGAGCGCTAAGGGGCGTATGGTGGAAAAAGGAATATCCTCAAATAAAAACTACACAAAAGCATTCTGCGAAACTTGTTTCTGATCTGTGAATTCAACTAGTGGAGTTGAACTTTACTTTTGATTGAGCAGTTCTGAAACACTCTTTCTGTAGAAACTACAGGCAGACATTCTGAGCGCTAAGGGGCCTATAGTGGAAAAAGGAATATCTTCAAATACAAACTACACAAAAGCTTTCTGCGAAACTTTTTGCTGATCTGTGCATTCAACTAGCAGAGTTGAACCTTTATTTTGATTGAGAAGTTCTGAAACTCTCTTTCTGTAGAAACTGCAAGCAGACATTCGGAGCGCTCAGGTGTCTATAGTGGAAAAAAGAATATCTTCAAATAAAAACTACACAGAAGCATTCTGTGAAACTTCTTTCTGATCCGTGCTTTCAAGTAGCAGAGTTGAACCTAACTTTTGATTGAGCACTTCTGAAACACTCTTTCTATAGAAACTGCAAGCGCAAATTCAGAGTGTTAAGAGGCCTTTAGTGCAAAAAGAAATACCTTCAATTAAAAACTACACAGAAGCATTCTGTGAAACATCTTTCTGATCTGTGAATTCAACTAGCAGAGTTGAACCTTACTTTTGATTGAGCAGTTCTGTCACTATTTCTGTAGAAACTGCAAGCTGACATTCGGAGGGCTAAGGAGCCTATATTAGAAAAAGGAATATCTTCAAATAAAAGCTACACAAAAGCATTCTGTGAAACTTCTTTTTGATCTGTTCATTCAACTAGCAGAGTTGAACCTTACTTTTGATTGAGCAGTTCTGAATCATTCTTTCTGTAGAAACTGCAAGCGGACATTCAGAGCATTAAGTGGCCTAGGGTGGATAAAGGAATATCTTCAAATAAAAAGTGCACAGAAGCATTCTGCGAAACTCCTTTCTGATCTGTGCATTGAACTAGGAGAGTTGAACCTTACTTTTGATTGAGCAGTTCTGAAAAAATCTTTCTGTAGAAACTGCAAGCAGACATTCCGAGTGAGAAGGGGCCTATATAGGAAAAAGGAATATGTTCAAATAAAAACTACACAGAAGCATTCTGCGAAACTTCTTTCTCATCTGTGCATTCAACTAGCTGAGCTGAACCCTACTTTTGATTGAGTAGTTCTGAAACTCTCTTTCTGTAGAAACTGCAAGCGGATATTCGGAATGATATGTGGAGTATAGTGGAAAAAGGAATATCTTCAAATAAAAACTACAGAGAGGCATTCTGCGAAACTTCTTTGGGATCTGTGCATGCAACTGACAGAGTTGAACCATACTTTTGATTGAGAAGTAATGAAACCATCTTTCTGTAGAAACTGCCATCGGACATTGGGAGCGCAAAGGGGCCTATAGTGAAAAAAGGAATATCTCCGAATAAAAACTACACAGAAGCAGTCTGCGAAACTACTTTCTGATCTGTGCATTCAACTAAAAGAGTTGAACCTTACTTTTGATTGAGAGGTTCTGAAACTCTCTTTGTGTAGAGACTGCAAGCGGACATTCGGAACGCTAATGTTCCTACAGAGGAAAAAGGATTATCTTCAAATAAAAAATACACAGAAGTATTCTGCGAGACTTCTTTCTGATCTGTGCATTCAACTAGCAAAGTTGAACCTTACTTTTATTGAGGAGTTTTGAAACACTGTTTCTGTAGAAACTGCAAGCGGATATTCGGAGCGCTGAGGGACCTATAGTGGAAAGAGGAATATCGTCAAATAAAAACTACACAGAAGCATTTTGTGAAACTTCTTTCTGAACTGTGCATTCAACTAGCAGAGTAGAAATTACTTTTGATTGAGCAGTTCTGAAACTCTCTTTCTGTAGAAACTGCTAGGCAACATTCGGAGCCCAAAGGGGCCTATAGTGGAAAAAGTAATATCTTCAGTTAAAAGCTACACAGAAGAATTCTGCGAAATTTCTCTCTGATCTGTGCATTCAACTAACAGAGTAGAACCTTTCTTTTCATTGAGATTTTCTGAAACTCTCTTTGTGTAGAAACTGCAAGTGCACAATCCGAGTGCTAATGTTAATATAGTGGAAAAAGGATTATCTTCAAATAAAAAATACATAGAAGCATTCTGCGAGACTACTTTCTGATCTGTGCATTCAACTAGCAGAGTTGAACCTTACTTTTGATTGAGGAGTTTTGAAACACTGTTTCCTTAGAAGCTGCAAGCGGACATTCAGCGCGCTAAGGGCTTATAGTGGAAAAAGGAATACCTTCAAATAAACACTACACAGAAGCATTCTGCGAAACTTCTTTCTGATCTGTGCATTCAACTAGCAGAGTTGAACCTTGCTTTTGATTGAGCAGTTCTGAAACACTCTTTCTGTAGAAACTACAAGTGGACATTTGGAACATTAAGAGGCCTATAGTGGAAAAAGGAATATCTTCAAATAAAAACCACACAGAAGCATTCTGCCAAACTTCTTTCTGATCTGTGCATTCAACTAGCAGAGTTGCAACTTGCTTTTGATTGAGCAGTTCTGAAACACTCTTATTGTAGAAAATGCAAGTTGACATTCTGAGCGCTAAGAGGCCTAATGTGGAAAAACGAGTATCTTCAATTAAAAACTACACAGAAGCATTCTGTGAAACTTCTTTCTGATCTGTGCATTCAGCTAGCAGAGTTGAACGTTACTTTTGATTGAGCGGTTCTGAAACACTCTTTCTGTAGAAACTGCAAGGGGACATTCAGTGAGGAAAGAAGCCTATATTGGAAAAAGAAATATCTTCAAATAAAAACTACACAGAAGCCTTCTGTGAAACTACTTTCAGATCTGTGCATTCAACTAGCAGAGTAGAACCTTACATTTGATTGAGCAGTTATGAAACACTCTTTCTGTAGAAACTGCAAGTGCACATTCGGAGCGCTAAGGGGCCTATTGTGGAAAAAGGAATATGTTCAAATAAAAACTACACAGGAGCATTCTGCGAAACTTCTTTCTGATCTGTGCTTTAAACTAGCAGAGTTGAACCTTACTTTTGATTGAGCAGTTCTGAAACACTCTTTCTGTAGAAACTGCAAGTGGACATTCGGAGCGCTAAGAGGCCTATAGTGGAAAAAGGAATATCTTCAAATAAAAATTACGCAGAAGCATTCGGCAAAACTACTTTCTGACCTGTGCATTCAACTGGCAGAGTTGAACCTTACTTTTGATTGAGGAGTTCTGAAACTCTCTTTTTGTAGGAACTGCAAGTGGACATTTGCAGCGCTAATGCGCCTTTAGTGGAAAAAGGAAGATCATCAAATAAAAACTACAGAGAAGCATTCTGCGAAACTACTTTCTTATCTGTGCATTCAACTAGCAGAGATGAATCGTGCTTTTGATAGAGGAGTTTTGAAGCACTCTTTCTGTAGAAACTGCAAGCGGACATTCGGAGCGCTAATGGGCCTATATTGGAAAAAGGAATATCTTCAAATAAAAACTACACAGAAGCATTCAGCGAAACTTCTTTCTGTTCTGTGCATTCAACTAGCAGAGTTGAACCTTACATTTGATTGAGCAGTTGTGACGCACACTTTTTGTAGAAATTGCAAGCGGACATTCTGTGCGCTAAGGGGCCTACGGTGGAAAAAGGAATATCTTCAAACAAAAAGTACACAGAAGCATTCTGTGAAACTTGTTTCTGATGTGTGCATTCAACTAACAGATTTGAACCTTAATTTTGATTGAGAAATTCTGAAAGTCTCTTTCTGTAGAAACTGCAAGCGGACATTTGGAGCGCTAAGGGGCCTATAGTGGAAAAAGGAATATCTTCAAATAAAAACTACACAGAAGCATTCTGCGAAACTTCTTTCAGATCTGTGCATTCAACTAACAGAGTTGAACCCTACTTTAGATTGAGAAGTTCTCAAACTCTCTTTTGTAGAAACTGCAAGCAGACATTCGGAGCGCTAAGGGGAAAATAGTGCAAAAAGGAATATCTTCAAATAAAAACTACACAGAAGCATTCTGCAAAACTTCTTTCTGATCTGTGCATTCAACTAGCAGAGTTGAACCTTACTTTTGATTGAGGAGTATTGAAACTCTCTTTCTGTGGAAACTGCAAGCGGACATTCGGAGGGCTAAGGGACCTATAGTGGAGAAAGTTATACCTTCAACTAAAAACTACACAGAAGCATTCTGTGAAACTTCTTTGTGATCTGTGCATTCAAAGAACAGAGTTCAACTTACTTTTGATAGAGAAGTTCTGAAACACTGTTTCTGTAGAACCTGCAAGCAGACATTCAGATTACTAAGGTGCCTATAGTGGAAAAAGGAATATGTTCAAATAAAAACTACACAGAAGCATTCTGCAAATCTTCTTTCAGATCTGTGCATTCATCTAACAGAGTTGAACCTTACTTTTGATTGAGAAGTTCTGAAAATCTCTTTCTGTAGGAACTGCAAGTGGACATTCGGAGCACTAAGGGGCCTATAGTGGAACAAGGGATAACTTCTAATAAAAACTACCCAAGAAGCATTCTACGAAACTTCTTACTGAACTGTGCATTCAAATAGCAGAGTTGAACCTTACTTTTTAATGAGCAGTTCTGAAACACTCTTTCTGTAGAAACGGCAAGCGGACATTCAGCTGGCTAATGGGCATATAGTGGAAAAAGGAATATCTTCAAATAAAAACTACACAGAAGCATTTTGTTGAACTTCTTTCTGATCTGTGTATTCAACAAGCAGAGTTCAACCTTACTTTTGATGGAGAAGTTCGGAAACTCTCTTTCTATAGAAAGTGCAAGCGGACATTTGGAGTGCTAAGTGGCCTACGTGGAAAAAGGAATATATTCAAATATAAACTACACAGAAGCATTCTTTGAAACTTCTTTCTGATCTGTGCATTCAACTAGCAGAGTAGAACCTTACTGTTGATTGAGGAGTTTTGAAACAATCTTTCTGTAGAAACCGAAAACGGAAATTCAGAGCGCAGAGGGGCCTATAGTGGAAAAAGGCATATCTTCACACGAAAACTACACTGAAGCATTCTGCAAAACTTCTTTCCAATCTGTGCATTCAACTAACAGAGTTGAACCTTGTTTTTGATTGAGCAGCTCTGAAACACTCTTTCTGTAGAAACAGCAAGCGGACATTTGGAGCGCTATGGGGTCTATAGTGGAAAAAGAAATATCTTCAAATAAAAACTACACAGAAGCATTCTGCAAGACTTCTTTCTGATCTGTGCATTCAACTACCAGAGTTGAACCATACTATTGATTGAGGAGTTTTGAAACACTCTTTCTGAAGTAACTGCAAGTTGACATTCGTTGTGCTAAGGGGCCTAGGGTGGAAAAAAGAATATCTTCATATAAAAACTACACAGAATCATTCTGCAAAACCTCTTTCTGATCTGTGCATTCAAGTAGCAGAGTTGAACCTTACTTTTGATTGAGGAGTTTTGAAACACTCTTTCTGTAGGAACTGCAAGCGGACATTCAGAGCGCTAAGGGGCCTATAATGGAATGAGAAATATCTTCAAATAAAAACTACAAAGGAGCATTCTGCAAAACTTCTTTCTGTTCTGTGCAGTCAACTAGCAGAGCTGAAACTTGCTTTTGATTGTTCAGTTCTGAAACACTCTTCCTGTAGAAACGGCAAGCATTAATTCGGAGCGCTAAGGGGCTTATAGTGGAAAAAGATATATCTTCAAATAAAAACTACACAGAAGCATTCTGTGAAACTTCTTCCATAACTCTGCATTCAACTAAGAGAGTTGAACCTTACTTTTGATTGAGAAGTTCTGAAACTCTCTTTGTGTAGAAAATGCAAGTGGACATTTGGACCGCTAGCGGGCAAATAGTGGAAATAGGAATATCTTCAAATAAAAACTACAAAGAAGCATTCTGCGAAACTTCTTTCTGATCTGTGCATTCAACTAACAGAGTTGAAGCTTGCTTTTGATTGAGAATCTCTGAAACACTCTTTCTGTAGAAACTGCAAGTGGACATTCAGAGCGCTAATGAGCCTGTAGTGGAAAAAGGAATATCTTCAAATAAAAAATACACAGAAGCATTCTGCGAAACTTCTTTCTGTTCTATGCATTCAACTAGCAGAGTTGAACCTTGCGTTTGATTGAGCAGTTGTGACACACACTTTTTGCAGAAATTGCAAGCGGACATTCTGTGCGCTAAGGGGCCTACGGTGGAAAAAGGAATATCTTCAAACAAAAAGTACACAGAAGCATTGTGTGAAACTTGTTTCTGATGTGTGCATTCAACTAACAGATTTGAACCTTACTTTTGTTTGAGAAATTCTGAAAGTCTCTTTCTGTAGAAACTGCAAGCGGACATTCGGAGCGCCAAGGGGCCTATAGTGGAAAAAGGAATATCTTCAAATAAAAACTACACAGAAGCATTCTGCGAGACTTCTTCAAGATCTGTGCATTCAACTAGCGGAGTTGAACCTTAATTTTGATTGAGCAGTTCTGAAACACTCTTTCTGTAGAAACTGCAAGATGACATTCGTAGCGCTAAGGGTCCTATAGTGGAAAAAGGAATATCTTCAAATAAAACTATACAGAAGCATTCTGCGAAAATTCTTTCTGATCTGTGCATTCAACTAGCAGAGTTGAACCTTACTTTGATTGTGCAGTTCTGAAACACCCTTTCTGTAGAAAGTGCAAGAAGACATTCCGAGTGCTTAGGGGCCTAGAGTGGAAAAAGGAATATCTTCAAATAAAAACTACAGAGAAGAATTCTGTGAAACTATTTTCTGATCTGTGCATTTAACTAGCAGAGTTGAACGTTTCTTTTGATTGAGGAGTTCTGAAACTCTCTTTCTGTAGAAACTGCAAGTGGGCATTTAGAGCTCTATGGGGCCTAGAGTGGAAAAAGGAATATCTTGAAATAAACACTACACAGAAGCATTCTGCTAGACTACTTTCTGATCTGTGCATTTGACTAGCAGAGTTGAACCGTACTTTTGATTGAGGAGTTTTGAAACACTCTTTCTGTAGAAACTGCAAGCAGACATTCGGTGTGCTAAGCGGCCTATTGTGGAAAAAGGAATATCTTCAAATAAAAACTACATAGAAGCCTTCTGTGAAACTTCTTTCTGATCTGTGCATTCGAATAGCAGAGTTGAACCTTACTTTTGATTGAGAAGTTCGGAACCTCTCTTTCTGTAGAAACTGCAAGCTGACATTTGGAGAGTTAAGCGGCCTATAGTGGAGAAAGCAATATCTTCAAATAACAACTACACAGAAGCATTCTGCGAAAATTCTTTCTGATCTGTGCATTCAACTAACAGAGTTGAACTTACGTTTGATTGAGATGTTCTGAAACTCTCTTTCTGTAGAAAGTGCATGGAGACATTCGGAGTGCTAAGAGGCCTATGGTGGAAAAAGGAATATCTTCAAATAAAAACTACACAGAAGCATTCTGTGAAACTTCTTCCAGATCTCTGCATTCAACTAACAGAGTTGAACCTTACTTTTGATAGAGAAGTTCTGAAACTCTCTTTCTGCAGAAACTGCAAGTGGACATTCGGCGCGCTAAGAGGCCTATAGAGGAAAAAGGAATATCTCCAAATAAAAAGTACACAGAAGCATTCTGCGAAACTTCTTTCTGATCTGTGCATTTGACTAGCCAAGTTGAACCTTACATTTGATTGAGGACTTCTGAGACACTCTTTCTGTAGAAACAGCAAGCGGTGTTTCGGAGCGCTAAGCGGCCTATAGTGGAAAAAGTAATAACTTCAAATTAAAACTACACAGAAGCCTTCTGCGAAACTTCTTTCTGATCTGTATATTCAACTAGCAGAGTTGAGCCTTACTTTTGAATGAGCAGTTATGTAACACTCCTTCTGTAGAAACTGCAAAAGGACATTCGGAGCGCTAAGGGGTCCATAGTGCCAAAAGGAATATCTTCAAATAAATACTATACAGAAGCATTGTGCGAAACTTCTCTCTGACCTGTGCATTCAACTAGCAGAGTTGAACCTTACTTTTGGTTGAGGAGATTTTAAACACTCTTTCTGTAGAAACTGCAAGCGGACATTCCTAGCGGTAAGGGGACTATAGAGGAAAAAGGAATATCTTCAAATAAAAACAACACCGAAGCAATCTGTGTAACTTCTTTCTGATCTGTGCTTTCAAGTAGCACAGTTGAAACTTACTTTTCATTGGGCAGTTCTGAAACACTCTTTCTGTAGAAACTGCAAGTGGACACTCGTAGCGCTAAGGTGCCTACACTGGTAAGAGAAATATCTTCAAATAAAAACTACACAGAAGCATTCTGCGAAACTTCTTTCTGTTCTGTGCATTCAACTAACAGAGGTGATCCTTAGTTTGGATTGAGAAATTCTGAAACTCTCTTTCTGTAGAAACTGCAAGCGAACATTAGGAGCGCTCTGGGGCCTGTAGTGGAAAAAGAAATATCTTAAAATAAAAACTAAACAGAATCATTCTGCGAGACTTCTTTCTGATCCGTGCATTCAACTAACAGAGTTGAATCTTACTTTTGATTGAGAAGTTCTGAAACTCTTTTTCTGTAGAAATTGCAAGTGGACATTCGGAGCGCTAAGGGGTGAATAGTGGAAAAAGGAATATCTTCAAATGAAAACTACGCTGAACCATTCTGCAAGACTCCTTTCTTATCTGTGCATTCAACAAGCATAGTTGAACCTTTCTTTGATTGACGAGTTTGGAAACACTCTTTCTGTAGAAACTGAAAGCGGTCATTCGGAGCGCACAGGTGCATTTAGTGGAAAAAGGAGTATCTTCAAATAAAAGCTACACAGAAGCATTCTGTGAGACATCTTTCAGATCTGTTCATTCAGCTGTCAGAATTGAACCTTACTTTTGATTGAAGAGTTTAGAAACTCTCTTTCTGTAGAAACGGCAAGTGGACAATTGGAACACTAAGGAGCCAATAGTGGAAAAAGGAATATCTTCAAATAAAAACTACACAGAAGCATTCTGCGAAACTTGTATCTTATCTGTATATTCAACTAACATAGTTGAACCTTACTTTTGATTGAGAAGTTCTGAAACTCTCTTTCTGTAGAAACTGCAAATGGACAGTCAAAGCACTAAGGCGCCTATAGTTTAAAAAGGAATATCTTCAAATAAAAACTACACAGAGGCATTCTGTGAAAGTTCTTTCTGATATGTGCATTCAACTAACAAATTTGAACCTTAATTTTGATTGAGAATTTCTGAAACTCTTTTTGTGTAGAAACTGGAAGTGGACATTCAGAGCGCTAAGGGGCGTATAGGGGAAAAAGGAATATCTTCAAATAAAAACTACACCGAAGCATTCTGTGAAACTTCTTTCTTATCTGTGCATTCAACGAGCAGAGTTGAACCTTTCCTTTGATTGAGGAGTTTTGAAACACTCTTTCTGTAGAAACTGCATGTGGACATTCGGAGTGCTAAGGGGCCTACATTGGAAAAAAGATTATGTTAAAAGAAATCTACAGAGAAGCATTCTGCGGAACTTCTATCTGATCTGTGCATTCAACTATCATAGTTGAACCTTACATTTGATCGAGAAGTTCTGAAACTCTCTTTCTGTAGAAACTGCAATTGGACATTCGGAGCGCTAAGGGGCCTATTGTGGAAAAAGTAATATTTTCAAATAAAAACTACACAAAAGCATTGTGCAAAACTTCTTTCTGATCTGTGCATTCAACTAACCGAGTTGAAACTTACTTTTGATTGAGAAGTAATGAAACTCTCTTTCTGTAGAAACTGCAAGCGGACATTCAGAGCGCTAACGTGCCTATAGTGGAAAAACAATGTCTTCAAATAAAAACTACCCAGAAGCATTCTGCTTAACTTCTTTGGATCTGTGCATTCAACTAGTAGAGTTGAACCATACTTTTGATATAGCAGTTCAGAAACACTCTTTCTGTAGAAACTGCAAGTGGACATTCAGAGCGCTAAGGGGCCTATAGTGGAAAAAGGAATATCTTCCAAAAAAACTACACAGAAACATTCTGAGACAGTTTTTTCTGATCTTTGCATTCAACTGGCAGAGTTGAAACTTACTTTTGATTGAGCAGTTCTGAAACCCTCTTTCTGTAGAAGCTGCAAGCGGACATACGGAGCACTAAGGGGCCTATAGTGGAAAAAGGAATATCTTCAAATAAAAACTACACAGAAGCATTCTGCGAAACTTCTTCCTGATCTATGCATTCAATTAACAGAGTTTAACTTTACTTTTGATTGAAGAGTTCTGAAAAACTCTTTCTGTAGAAAGTGCAAGTGGAAATTCAGAGCATTAAGGGGCCTATAGTGGAAAAAGGAAATAAAAACTACACGGAAGCATTCTGTGAAACTTCTTTCTGATCTGTGCATTCACCTAGCACATTTGAACCTTACTTTTGATTGAGGAGTTCTGAAACACTCTTTCTGCAGTAACTGCAAGTGGATATTCGCAGCGCTAAGGAGCCTAGAGTGGAAAAAGGAATATCTTCAAATAATAACTACCCAGAAGCATTCTGCTTAACTTCTTTTGGATCTGTGCATTCAACTAGCAGAGTTGAACCATACTTTTGATATAGCAGTTCAGAAACAATCTTTCCGTAGAAACTGCAAGTGGACATTCAGAGCGCTAAGGGGCCTATAGTGGAAAAAGGAATATCTTCAAAAAAAACTACACAGAAACATTCTGAGAAAGTTTTCTCTGATCTTTGCATTCAACTGGCAGAGTTGAACCTTACTTTTGATTGAGCAATTCTGAAACCCTCTTTCTGTAGAAACTGCAAGTGGACATACGGAGCGCTAAGGGGCCTATAGTGGAAAAAGGAATATCTTCCAATAAAACCTACACAGAAGCATACTGCGAAACTTCTTTCTGTTCTGTGAATTCAACTAGCAGAGTTGAACGTTACTTTTGATTGAGCAGTTCAGAAACTCTCTTTCTGTAGAAACTGCAAGGGAACAATAGGAGCGTTAAGGGGCATAGGGTGAAAAAAGGAATATTCTCAATTAAAAACTACACAGAAGCATTCTGCGAAACTTCTTTCTGTTCTCTGCATTCAAATAACAGAGTTGAACTTTACTTTTGATTGAGAAGTTCTGAAACTCTCGTTCTGTATAAACTGTAAGCGGACATTCACAGCGATAAGGGGTCTACAGTGGAAAAAGTTTATATTCAAATAAAAACTACTCAGAACCATTCTGTGAAACTCCTTTCTGATCTGTGCATTCAACTATCAGAGTTGAAAGTTACTTTTGATTGAGGAGTTTTGAAACACACTTTCTGTAGAAACTACAAGTGGACATTCAGATGGCTAAGGTGACTAAAGTGGAAAAATGATTATCTTCAAATAAAAACTACGCAGAAGCATTCTGCGAAACTCTTTTCTGATCTGTGCATTCAACTAGCAGAGTTGCACCTTACTTTTGATTGAGCAGTTCTGAAACACGCTTTCTGTAAAAAGTGCAAGTGTACATTCAGAGCTCTAAGGGGCCTATAGTGGAAAAAGGAATATCTTCAAATAAAAACAACACAGAAGCATTCTGCAAAACTACTTTCTGATCTGTGCATTCAACTAACAGAGTTTAACCTTACTTTTGATTGAGGAGTTTTGAAACACTCTTTTTGTAGAAACAGCAAGTGGACATTCGGAGCGCTAAGGGGCCTGTAGTGCAAAAAGGAATATCTTCAAATAAAAACAACACAGAAGCATTCTGCTAAACTTCTTTCTGATCTGTGCATTCAACTACCAGAGTTGAAACTTATTTTTGATAGAGAAGTTCTGAAAAACTCTTTCTGTAGAAACTGTAAGCAGACATTCGGAGCACTAAGGGACCTATAGTGTAAAAAGGAATATCTTCAAATAAAAATTACAGAGAAGCATTCTGTGAAACTTGTTTCTGCTCTGAGCATTCAACTAGTAGAGTTGAACCTTACTTTTGATTGAGGAGTTTTGAAACACTCTTTCTGTAGATACTGCAAGCGGACATTCGCAGCACTAAGGGGCCTATTGTGGAAAAAGGAATATCTTCAAATAAAAACTACACAGAAGCATTCTGCGAAAGTTCTTTGTGATCTGTGCATTCAAGTAGCAGAGGTGAACCTTACTTTTGATTGAGGAGTTCTGAAAAACTCTTCCTATAGAACCTGCAAGCGGACATTCAGAGCGCTAAGGGGTCTATAGAGGAAAAAGAAATATCTTCCAGTAAAAACTACACAGAAGCATTCTGCGAAAATTCTCCCTGATCTGTGCATTCAAATAGCATAGTTGAACCTTATTTTGATTAAGCAGTTCTGAGACACTCCTTCTACAGTAACTGCAAGTGGACATTCAGAGCACTAAAGTGCCTGTAGTGGAAAATGTAATATCATGAAATAAAAACTACATAGATGCATTCTGCGAAACATCTTTCTGATCTCTGCTTTCAACTAGCAGAGTTGAATTTACTTTTGATTGAGCAGTTCTGAAACTCTTTTTCTGTAGAAACATCAAGCACACCTTTGGAGCGCTAAGGGGCCTACAGTGGCAAAAGGAATATATTCAAATAAAAAGTACACAAAAGCATTCTGTGAAACTTCTTTATGATCTGTGCATTCAACTAAAAGAGTTGAAGCTTACTACTGATTGAGACGTTCTGAAACTCAATTTCTGCAGAAACAGCAAGCGGACACTCGGAGCGCTAAGGGGCCCACAGTGGAAAAGGTATTACCTTCAAATAAAAACCACACATAAGCATTCTGCGAAACTCCTTTCTGATCTGCGCATTCAACTAACAGAGTTGAACCTTTCTTTTGATTGAGAAGTTCTGAAACTCTCTTTCTGTAGAAAATGCAAGCAGACATTCAGAGCGCTAAGAGGCCTCTAGTGGAAAAGTGAATATATTCAAATAAATACTACACAGAAGGATTCTGGATTACTTCTTTCTGCTCTGTGCATTCAACTAACAGAGTTGAACCTTCCTTTTGATTGAGAAGTTCTGAAACCTTCCTTCTCTAGCGACTGCAAGTGGACATTCGGAGCCCTAAGGGGCCTATAGTGGAAAAAGTAATATCTTCAAATAAAAACTACACAGAAGCATTCTGCAAAACTTTTTACTGACCTGTGAATTCATCTACCAGAGTTGAACCTTATTTTTCATTGAGCAGTTCTGAAACACTCTTTCTGTAGAAACTGCAAGCGGACATTCGGAGCACTAAGCGGCCTTTAGTGGAAAAAGGAATATCTACAAATAAAAACTACACAGTAGCATTCTGCAAAACTTCCTTCTGATCTGTGCAAGCAACTAACAGAGTTGAACGTTACTTTTCATTGAGGCGTATTGACCCACTCTTTCTGTAGTAACTGCAAGCGGACATTCCGAGCCGTAATGGGCCTATAGTGGAGAAAGCAATATCTTCCAATAAAAACTACACAGAAGCATTCTGCAAAACTTCTTTCTGATCTGTGCATTCAACTAACAGACTTGAACCTTACATTTGATTGAGAAGTCCTGAAACTCTCTTTCTGTATAAACTCCAAGCAGACATTCGGAGCGCTAAGGGGCCTACAGTGGAAAAAAGAATATCTTCAAATAAAAAAAACACAGAAGCATTCTGCGAAACTTCTTTGTGATCCGTTCATTCAACTAACAGAGTTGAACCTTACTTTTGATTGAGGAGTTCTGAAGCACTGTTTCTGTACAAAATGCAAATGGACATTTGCAGCCCTAAGGGCCTACAGTGGAAAAAGTAATATCTTCAAATAAAAACTACAGAGAAACATTCTGGGAGACTTCGTTCTGATCTGCGCATTCTATTAGCAGAGTTGAAACTTACTTTTGATTGAGGAGTTGTGAAAATTTTTTCTGTAGAAACTGCAAGTGGACATTCAGAGTGCTAAGGGGCCTACGGTGGAAAAAGGAATATCTTCAAATAAAAACTAAAGAGAAGCATTCTGCGAAACTTCTTCCTGATCTGTGCATTCAACTAGCAGAGTTGAACCTTACTTTTGAATGAGCAGTCCTGAAACACTCTTTCTGTAGAAACTGCAAGCAGAAGTTCGGAATGCTAAGAGGCCTATAGTGGAAAATGGAATATCTTCAAATAAGAACTACACAGAAGCATTCTGTGAAACTTCATTCTGATCTGTGCATTCAACTAACAGAGATGAATCTTACTTTTGATTGAGAAGTTCTGAAACTCTCTTTCTGTAGAAACTTCAAGCGGGTATTCGGAGCGCTAAGGGGCCTATAGTGGAAAAAGTAATATCTTCAAATAAAAATTACACAGAAGCATTCTGCGAAACTACTTTCACATCTGTGCATTCAACTAACAGTGTTGAATCTTTCTTTGGATTGAGCAGCTCTGAAACACTGTTTCTGTAGAAACTGCAAGTGTACATTCAGAGCGCTAACAGGCCTATACTGGAAAACGGAATATCTTCAAATAAAAACTCCACAGAAGCATTCTGTGAAATAACTTTCTGACCTCTGCATTCAGCTAGTAGAGTTGAATCTTACTTTTGATTGAGCAGTTCTGAAACACTCTTTCTGTAGAAACTGCAAGAGGACATTCGGAGCGCTAAGGAGCCCATAGTGGAAAAAAGAATATATTCAAATAAAATGACACAGAAGCATTCTGCGAAATTTCTTTCTGATCTGTGCATTCAACTAACAGAGTTGAACCTTACTTTTGATGGAGAAGTTGTGAAACACTCTTTCTGTAGGATCTGTAAGCGGACATTCGGAGCGCTAAGGGGCCTATAGTGGAAAAAGTAATAGCTTCAAATAAAAACTACACAGAAGCATTCTTTGAAACTTCTTTCTGATCTCTGCATTCAACTAGCAGAGTTGAACCTTACTTTTGATTGAGCTGTTCTGAAACACTCTTTCTGTAGAAACTGCAAACAGACATACAGATCACTAAGGGGGTCATAGTGGAAAAAGAATATCTTCAAATAAAAACTAAACAGAAGCATTTTCCAAAACTTCTTTCTGATTTATGCATTCAACTAACAGAGTTGAACATTACTTTTGATTGAGAAGCTCTGAAACTCTCTTTCTGTAGAAACTGCCTGCGGAGATTGAGAGCGCTAAGGGTCCCATCGGGAAAAAGGAATATCTTCAAATAAAAACTACACAGAAGCATTCTGCGAAACTTCTTTCTGATCTGTGCATTCAACTAACAGAGTTGAACTTTTCTTTTGATTGAGGAGTTCCGAAACACTCTTTCTGTAGAAACTGCAAATGGACATTCGTAGCGCTAAGGGGCCTATAGTGGAAAAAGAAATGTCTTCAAATAAAAACTACACAGAAGCATTCTGTGAGACTTCTTTCTGATCAGAGCATTCCACAAGCAGAATTAAACCATACTTTTGTTTGAGAAGTTTTGAAACACTCTTTCTGTAGAAACTGCAAGTGGAAATTCGGAGCACTACGAGGCCTATACTGGAAAACAGAATACCTTCCAATAAAAACTACACGGGAGTGTTCTGCGAAACTTCTCACTGATCTGTGCATTCAACTGGCAGAGTTGAAACTTACTTTTGATTGAGCAGTTCTGAAACACACTTTCTGTAGAAACTGCAAGCAGACATTCGGAGCGCAATGGGGCCTAGGGTGGAAAAAGGAATATCTTCAAATAAAAACTACACAGAAGCATTCTGCAAAACTTCTTTCTGATCTGTGCATTCAACTAACAGATTTGAACCTTATTTTGATTGAGAAGTTCTGAAACTCTCTTTCTGTAGAAACTGCAAGCAGACATTCAAAGGGCTAAGGAGCCTACAGTGGAAAAAGTATTACCTTCAAATAAAAACTACACATAAGCATTCTGCGAAACTACTTTCCGGTCTGTGCATTCAACTAACAGAGTTGAACCTTACTTTTGATTGAGAAGTTCTGAAACACTCTTTCTGTTGAAACTGCAAGCAGACTTTCAGAGCGCTTAGAGGCCTCTAGCAGAAAAAGGAATAGCTTCAAATAAAAACTACACAGAAGCATTCTGCGATACTTCTTTCAGATCTGTGCATTCAACTAACAGAGTGCAACATTTCTTTTGATTGAGATGTTCTGAAACTCTCTTTCTGTAGAGACTGCAAGTGGACAATCAGAGCCCTAAGGGGCCTATGGTCGAAAAAGGAATATCTTCAAATAAAAACTGCACAGAAGCATTCTGCGAAATTTTTTACTGATCTGTGCATTCATCTGCCAGAGTTGAACCTTACTTTGGATTGAGCAGTTCTGAAACACTCTTTCTGTAGAAACTGCAAGCAGACATTTGGAGCGCTAAGCGTCCTATAGTGGAAAAAGGAATATCTTCAAATAAAAACTACACAGAAGCATTCCGTGAAACTTCCTTCTCATCTGTGCATTCAACTAACAGAGTTGAACCTTAGTTTTGATTGAGGAGTTTTGACACACTCTTTCTATAGTAACTGCAAGCGGACATTCGGAGCGCTAATGGGCCTATAGTGGAGAAAGAAATATCTTCCAATAAAAACTACACAGAAGCATTCTGTGAGACTTCTTTCTGATCTGTGTATTTAACAAGCAGAATGGAACCTTACTTTTGATTGAGGAGTTGTGAAACACTCTTTCTGTGGAAATTCCAAGCGGATATTCAGTGCGGAAAGGGGCCTAAAGAGGAAAAAGGAATATCTTCGTATAAAAACTACACAGAAGCATTCTGTGAAACTTCTTTCTGATCTGTGCATTCAATTAACAAAGTTGAACCTTACCTTTGATTGAGAAGTTCTGAATCTCCCTTTCTGAAGAAACTGCAAGCGCACATTGAGGTTGCTAAGAGGCCTAAAGTGGAAAAAGGAATGTCTTCAAATAAAAAATACACAGAGGCATTCTGCAAAACTTCTTTCTCATCTGTGCATTCAACTAACAGATTTGAACCTTACTTTGGTTGAGAAGTTCTGAAACTCTCTTTCTGTATAAACTGCAAGCGGATATTCGTAGTGCTAAGGGGCCTATAGTGGAAAAAGTAATATCTTCAAATTAAAAACTACACAGAAGCATTCTGCGAAACTTCTTTGTGATCTGTGCATTCAACTAATAGAGTTGAACCTTACTTTTGATTGAGGAGTTACGAAACACTCTTTCTGTAGAAAATGCAAAAGGACATGCGCAGAGCTAAGGGGCGTATAGTGGAAGAAGGAATATCTTCTATTAAAAAGTACACAGAAGCATTCTACGAGACTTCTTTCTGATCTGCGCATTCAACTAACAGATTTGAACCTTACTTCGATTGAGCAGTTCTGATACACTCATTGTATAGAAATTGTAAACGGACATTCGGAGCGCTAAGGGGCCTATAGTGGAAAAAGGAATATCTTCAAATAAAAAGTACACAGAAGCATTCTGTGAAACTTCTTTCTGATCTCTGCATTCAACTAGCAGAGTTGAAGCTTACTTTTGAGTTAGCAGTTCTGAAACTCTCTTTCTGTAGAAACTGCAAGCGGACGTTTGGAACGCTAAGAGGCCTATAGTGGAAAAAGGAATATCTTCAAATAAAATCTACACAGAATCATTCTGCGAAACATCTTTCTGATCTGTGCATTCAACTAACAGAGTTGAACCTTACTTTTGATTGAGAAGTTCTGAAACTCTCTTTCTGTATAAACTGCAAGCAGATATTCGGAGAGCTAAGGGGCCTATAGTGGAAAAAGGAATAGCTTCAAATAAAAACTACACAGAAGCATGCTGCGAAACTTCTTTCTGATCCGTGCATTCAACAAACACATTTGAACCGTACTTTTGATTGAGAAGTTCTGAAACTCTCTTTCTGTAGAAACTGCAAGGGGCATTCGGAGCAGTAAGGGGCCTATAGTGGAAAAAGGCATATCTTCAAATAACTACACAGAAGCATTCTGCGAAACTTCGTTGTGATCTGTGCATTCAACTCACAGATTTGAAACTTTCTTTTGAATGAGGAGTTCTGAACAACTCTTTTTGTAGAAAATGCAAATGGACATTCGCAGCGCTAAAGGGCCAATAGTGGAAAAAGGAATATCATCAAATAGAAACTACACAGCAGCATTCTGCGAGACTTCTTTCTGATCTGTGCATTCAACTAGCAAACTTGAACCTTAATTCGGTTGAGCAGTTCTGAAACACTCATTCAATAGAAACTGCAAGCAGACATTCGGAGCGCTAAGGGGCCTATATGGAAAAAGGAATATCTTCAAATAAAAATTACAGACAAGCATTCTGCGAAACTCCTTTCTGATCTGTGCACTCAACTAGCAGATTTGAACCTTACTTTTGATTGAGGAGTTGTTTAAAAATTTTTCTGTAGAAACTGCAAGCGGACATCCAGAGTGCTAAGGGGCGTATAGTGGAAAAAGTAATATTTTCAAATAAAAACTACACAGAAGCATTCTGCGAAACTACTTTCTGATCTGCGCATTCAAATAGTAGAGTTGAACCTTACTTTTAACTGAGCAGTTCTGAGACACTCTTTCTGCAGAAACTGAAAGTGGACATTCGGAGCGCTAAGGGGCCTATAGTGGAAAAATGAATATCTTCAAATAAAAACTACACAGAAGCATTCTGCGAAACTTTTTCCTGATTTGTGCTTTCAATTAGCAGATATGAACCTTTCTTTTGATTGAGCAGTTCTGAGACACTCTTTCTGTAGAAACTGCAAGCGGACGTTCGGAGCGCTATGGGGCCTATTGTGGAAAAAGGAATATCTTCAAATAAAAACTACACAGAAGCATTCTGCAAAACTTCTTTCTGATCTGTGCATTCAACTACCAGAGTTGAACTTTACTTTTGACAGAGCAGTTGCAAAACACTCCTTCTGTAGAAACTGCAAGCGGACATTTGCAGTGCTAATGTGCCTAAAGTGGAAACAGAAATATCCTCAAATAAAAACTACAAGGAAGCATTCTGCGACACTTCTTTATGATCTGTGCATGAAACTGACAGAGTTGAACCTTACTTTTGATTGAGCAGTTCTGTAACACTCTTTCTGTAGAAACTGCAGGTGGACATTCAGAGCGCTAAGGGGCCTAAAGTGGAAAAAGGAATATCTTCAAAATAAAAGTACACAGAGGAATTCTGCGATACTACTTTCTGATCTGTGCATTCAACCCGCAGATTTGAACCTTATTTTTGATTGAGAGGTTCTGAAACTCTCTTTCTGTAGAAACTGCAATTGGACAATTTGATCGCTAAGGGGCCTGTAGTGGAAAAAGGAATATCTTCAAACAAAAACTACACAGAAGCATTTTGTGAAACTTCTTTCTGATCTGTGCATTCAACTAACAGAGTTGAACCTTACTTATGATTGAAAATTTCTGAAACTCTTTTTCTGTAGAAACTGCAACTGGACATTCGGAGGGCTAAGGGGCGTATAGTGGAAAAACGAACATCTTCAAATAAAAACTACACAGAAGCATTCTGTGAAATTTCATTCTGATCTATGCATTGTACTAGCAGAGTAGAACCTTAACTTTGATTGAGCAGTTCTGAAACTCTCTTTCTGTACAAACTGCAAGCGGACATTCGGAACGCTAAGGGGCATATAGTGAAAAAAGGAATATCTTCAAATAAAAACTACACAGAAGCATTCTGCAAAACTTCTTTCTGATCTGTGCATTCAACTAGCAGAGAGCGCTAAGAGGTCTACAGTGGAAAAAGGATTAGCTTCAAATAAAAAATACAGAGAAGCATTCTCTGAAACTTCTTTCTGATCTGTGCATTCAACTAACAGAGTTGAACCCTGCTTTGATTGAGCAGTTCTGAAACACTCTTTCTGTAGAAACTGCAAGCAGATATTCGGAGCGCTAAGGGTCGTAAGGTGGAAAAAGGAATATCTTCAAATCAAAACTACACAGAAGCATTCTGCAAAACTTCTTTCTTATCTGTGCCTTCAACTAGCAGATTTGAAACTTACTTTTGATTGAGCAGTTCTGAAACACTCTTTTGTAGAAATTGCAAGCGGACATTCGGAGCGCAAAGGGGCCTATACTGGAAAAAGGAATATCTTCAAATAAAAACTGCACAGAAGGACTCTGCGAAGCATCTTTCTGATCTCTGCATTCAACTAGCAGTGTTGAACCTTACTTTTGAATGACAAGTTCTGAAACTCTCTTTCTGTAGGAAATGCAAGCGGACAATAGGAGCGCTATGTGGCCTATAGTGGAAAAGGGAATATCTTCAAATAAAAACTACACTGAAGCATTCTGCGAAACTTCTTTCTGATCTGTGCATTGAACTTAAAGTGGTAAACCTTACTTTTGATTGAGAAGTTCTGAAACTCTCTTTCTGTGGAAACTGCATGCGGACATTTGGAGCGCTAAGGGGCATATAGTGGAAAAAGGAATATCTTCAACTAATAACTGCACAGAAGCATACTGCGAAACTTATTTCTGATCTGTGCATTCAACTAACAGAGTTGAAAAGTTCTTTTGATTGAGAAGTTCTGAAACTGACTTTCTGGAGAAACTGCAAGTGGACATTCGGAACGCTATGGTTCCTAGAGTGGAAAAAGGAATAACTTCAAATAAAAACTACACAGAAGCATTCTGTGAGACTTCTTTCTGATCTGTGCGTTCAACTAGCAGAGTTGAACCTTACCTTTGATTGAGAAGTTCTGAAACTGTCTTTCAGGAGAAAATGCAAGCGGACATTCGGAGTGCCATGTGTCCTATAGTGGAAAAAGGAAAACTTCAAATAAAAACTACATAGAAGGATTCTGCGTGACTTCATTCTGATCTGTGCATTCAACTAACAGAGTTGAACCTTACTTTTGATTGAGGAGTTTTGAAACAGTCTTTCTGTAAAAACTGCAAGCGGACATTCAGATCGGTAAGGGGCTTGTAGTGGAAAAAGGAAATACTACAAATAAAAACTACACAGATGCATTCTGTGAAAGTTCTTTCTGATCTGTGCATTCAACTACCAGAGTTGAACCTTATCTTTGATTGAGCAGTTCTGAAACACTCATTCTGTAGAAACTGAGAGTGGACATTCAGAGCGCTAAGGGTCCTATAGTGGAAAAAGGAATATCTTCAGATAAAAATTACACAGAAGCATTTTGCGAAACTTCTTTCTTATCTGTGCATTCAACTAACATAGTAGGACCTTACTTTTCATAGAGCAGTTCTGAAAAACTCTTCCTGTAGGACCTGCAAGCAGACATTTGGAGCGCTAAGTGCCCTATAGTGGAAAAAGGAATACCCCCAAATAAAAGCTACACAGAAGCATTCTGCGAAACTTCTTGCTGATCTGTGCATTCAACTAAAGGAGTTGAACCTTACTTTTGATAGACGAGTATTGAAACACTCTTTCTGTAGAAACTGCAAGCGGACAATCAGAGCGCTAAGGGGCCTACAGTGGAAAAAGGAATATCTTCAATTAAAAACTATACAGAAGCATTTTGTGAAACTCCTTTCTGATGTGTACATTTAACTAGCACAGTTGAACATTACTTTTGATAGAGCAGTTCTGAAACACTCTTTCTGTAGGAACTGCAAGCGGACATTCGGAGCGGTATGTGGCCTATAGTGGAAAAAGGAATATCTTAAATACAAACTACACAGAAGCATTCTGTGAAACTTCTTTCTGATCTGTGCATACAACTAACAGAGGTGAACCTTACTTTTGATTGAGAAGTTCTGAAACTCTCTTTCTGTAGAAACGGCAAGCGGACATTCGGAGTGCTAAGGGGCCTGTAGTGGAAAAAGGAATATCTTCAAATAAAAACTACACAGAAGCACTCTACGAGACTACTTTCTGACCTGTGAATTCCACTAGCAGAGTTGAACCTTACTTTTGATTGAGGTGTTTTGAAACACTTTCTGTAGAAACCGCGAGTGGACATTAGGAGCGCTAAGGGGCCTGTAGTGGAAAATGGAATATCTACAAATAAAAACTACACAGACACATTCTGTGAAACATCTTTCTGACCTCTGCATTCAACTAGCAGAGTTGAGCCTTTCTTTTGATTGAGATGTTCTGAAACTCTCTTTCTGTAGAAACAGCAAGAGGGCATTCGGAGCGCAAAGGGGCATATATTGCAAAAAGGAATATCTTCAAATAAAAACTACACAGAAGCATTCTGTGAAACTTCTTTCTGATCTGTGCATTCAACTAGCAGAGTTGAAATTTACTTTTGATTGAACAGTTCTGAAACACTCTTTCAGTAGAAACTAAAAGCGGACATTCGGAGTGCTAAGGGGCCTATAGTGGAAAAAAAAATATCTTCAAATAAAAATGACACAGACGCATTAAGCGAAACTTCTTTCTGATCTGTGCGTTCAACTAACAGAGTTGAACCTCACTTTTGATTGAGATGTTCTGAAACCCCCTTTCTGTAAAAACTGCAAGCAGACATTCGGAGCGCTAAGGGGCATACGGTGAAAAAAGAAATATCATCAAATAAAAACAACACAGAAGCATTCTGTGAAACTTGTTTCTGATCTGTGCATTCAACTAGCAGAGTTGAATATTACTTTTGAATGAGGAGCTTTGAAACACTCTTTCTGTAGAAACTGCAAGCGGACATTCGGAGCGCTAAGGGGCCTATAGTGGAAAAAGGAATATCCTCAAATAAAAACTACACAGAAGCACTCTGCGAAACTTCTTTCTGATCTGTGCATTCAACTAACAGAGTTGATCCTTAAAATTGATTGAGATGTTCTGGAACTCTCTTTCTGTAAAAACTTCTAACGGACATTCTGAGTGCTAAGGGACCTATAGTGAAAAAAGGACTATCATCAAATCAAAACTACGCAGAAGCATTCTGTGAAACTTGTTTCTGATCTGTGCATTCAATGAACAGAGTTGAAGCTTACTTTTGATTGAGCAGTTCTGAAACACCCTTTCTGTAGAAACTGTAACAGGACACTCCGAACGCTAAGGGGCCTATTGTGGAAAAAGGAATATCCTCAAATAAAAACTACACAGAAGCATTCTGTGAAACTTCTTTCTGTTCTGTGCATTCACCTAGCAGAGTTGAAGCCTACTTTTGATTGAGCAGTTCTGAAACACTCTTTCTGTAGAAACTGCAAGTGGACATTCGGAGCGCTTAAGGGCCTATAGTGAAAAAAGAAATATCTTCAAATAAAAACTACACAAAAGCATTCTGTGAAACTTCTTTCTGATCTGTGCATTCAACTAACACAGTTGAACTGTACTTTTGATTGCAAAGTTCTGAAACTCTCTTTCTGCAGAATCTGCAAGCGGACATTCGGAGCGCTGATAGGCCTATAAAGGAAAAAGGATTATCTACAAATAAAAACTACATAGAAGCATTCTGCGAAACTTCTTTCTGATCTCTGTATTCAACTAACAGAGTTGAACCTTACTTTTGATTGAGTAGTTCTGAAACTCTCTTTCTGTAGAAACTGCAAGCGGACATTCGGAGCGCTAAGGGTCTTATTGTGGAAAAAGGAATATCTTCAAATAAAAAGTACACAGAAGCATTCTGGGAGACTTCTTTCTTACCTGTGCATTCAAGTAGCAGAGTTGAACCTTTCTTTTGATTGAGGAGTTTTGAAGCATTCTTTCTGTAGAAACTGCAAGCGGATATTCGGACCGCTATGGTGCCTACAGTTGAAAAAGGAATACCCTCAAATAAAAACTACACAGAAGCATGCTGCGAAACTTCTTTCTGATCTGTGTATTCAACTAGCAGAGTTGAACCTTACTTTTGATTGAGCAGTTTTGAAACACTCTTTCTGTAGGAACTGCAAGTGGACATTTGGAGTGCTCAGGGGCTTATAGGGGAAAAAGGAATGTCTTCAAATAAAAACTACACAGAAATAGTCAGTGAAACTTCTTTCTTATCTGTGCATTCAACCAGCAGAGTTGAATCTTACTTTTGATTGAGCAGTTCTGAAAATCTTTTTCTGTAGAAACTGCAAGTGGACATTCGGAGCGCAAAGGGACCTATAGTGGAAAAAGGAATATTTTCAAATAAATAGTACACAGAAGGATTCTGCGAAACTTCTTTCTGATCTGTGTATTCAACAAACAGAGTTGAAACTTACATTTGATTGAGCAGTTCTGAAACTCTCTTTGTGAAGAAACTGAAAGTGGATATTCAGAGCGCTAAGGGGCCTATAGTGGAAAAAGGAATATCTTCAAATAAAAACTACACAGAAGCATTCTGGGAAACTTCTTTCTGATCTGTGCCTTCAACTAACAGAGTTGAACCTTACTTTTGATTGAGAAGTTCTGAAACTCTCTTTTTGTAGAAACTGCAAGCGGACATCAGGAGCACTAATTTGCCAATGTTGGAAAAAGTGATATATTCAAATAAAAAGTACACAGAAGCATTCTGCGAAACTTCTTTGTCATCTGTGCATTCTACGAGCAGAGTTGAAACTTTCTTTTTATTGAGCAGTTCTGAAACACTCTTTCTGTAGAAACTGAAAGTGGAAATTCAGAGCGCTAAGGGACCTATAGTGGTAAAAGGAATATCTTCAAATAAAAACTACACAGAAGCCTTGTGCGAAACTTCTTTCTGATCTATGCATTCAATAACAGTGTTGAACCTTACTTTTGATTGAGATGTTCTGAAACTAGCTTTTTGTAAAAACTGCAAGTGGACATTCGGAGCACTAAGGCGCCTATAGTGAAAAAAGGAATATTATCAAATAAAAACTACACAGAAGTATTCTGTGAAACTTGTTTCTGATCTGTCCATTCAACTAGTAGAATTGAACCTTACTTTTGATTGAACAGTTCTGAAACACTCTTTCTGTAGAAACTGCAAGTGGACATTCGGAGCGCTAAGGGGCCCATAGTGGAAAATGGAATAACTTCAGATAAAAACTACACAGAAGCATTCTGTGATACATGTTTCTGATCTGTGCATTCCACAAGCAGATTAGAACATTACTTTTGATTGAGCAGTTCCGAAACACTATGTAGAAACCACAAGTGGACATTCGGAGTGCTAACTAGCCTATAGTGGAAAAAGGAATATCTTCAAGTAAAAACTACACAGAGGCATTCTGTGAAACTTCTTTCTGATCTGTGCATTCAACTAAATTAGTTGAACCTTAGTTTTGATTGAGCAGTTCTGAAACACTCTTTCTGTTAAAACTGATAGCAGACATTCGGAGCACTAAGGGGCTTATAGTGGAAAAAGGAATATCTTCAAATAAAAACTACACTGAAGCATTCCGCGAAACTTCTTTCTGATCTGTGCATTCAACTAGCAGAGATGAAACCTACTTTTGATTGAGGAGTTTTGAAACACTCTTTCTGTAGAAACGGCAATCTGACATTCGGAGCGCTAAGAGAACTGCAGTGGAAAAAGTAATATCTTCAAATAAAAACTACACAGTAGCATTCTGCGATACTACTTTCTGATCTGTGCATTCAACTAACAGATTTGAACCTCACATTTGATTGAGAGTTTCTGAAACATTCTTTCTCTAGAAACTGCTAGCAGATATTAGGAGCAATAATGGGCCTTTTGGGGAAAAGGTATATCTTCAAATAAAAACTACACAGAAACATTCTGCGAAACTGCTTTCTGATCTGGGCATTCAAAAAACAGAGTTGAACCTTACTTTTGACTGCGAAGTTCTGAAACTCTCTTTCTGTAGAAACTGCAAGTGAACTTTCAGAGCACTGAGAGGTGTATAGAGGAAAAAGGAATACCTACAACTAAAAACTACACAGAAGCATTCTGCGAAACTTCTTTCTGATCTGTGTATTCAACTAACAGAGTTGAACCTTACTTTTGATTGAGTACTTCTGAAACTCTCTTTCTGTAGAAACTGCAAGCGGACATTCGGAGCGCTAAGGGTCTTATTGTGGAAAAAGGAATATCTTCAAATAAAAAGTACACAGAAGCATTCTGGGAGACTTCTTTCTTACCTGTGCATTCAAGTAGCAGAGTTGAACCTTTCTTTTGATTGAGGAGTTTTGAAGCATTCTTTCTGTAGAAACTGGAAGCAGATATTCGGACCGCTATGGTGCCTACAGTTGAAAAAGGAATATCCTCAAATAAAAACTACACAGAAGCATGCTGCGAAACTTCTTTCTGATCTGTGTATTCAACTAGCAGAGTTGAACCTTACTATTGATTGAGCAGTTTTGAAACACTCTTTCTGTAGGAACTGCAAGTGGACATTTGGAGCGCTATGGGGCCTATAATGGAAAAAGAAATAACTTCAAATAAAAACTACACAGAAGCATTCCTTGAAACTTCTTTCTTATCTGTGCTTTCAACTCACAGAGTTGAACCTTACGTTTGATTGAGAAGCTCTGAATCTCTCTTTCCGTAGATACTGCAAGCGGACATTCGGAGTGCTGAGGGGCCTATAGTGGAAAAAGGAGTATCTTCAAATAAAAACAACAAAGAAGGATTTTTTGAGACTTCTTCATGATCTGTGCATTCAACCAGCGGAGTTAAACCTCACTTTTGATTGAGGAGTATTGAAACACTCCTTCTGTAGAAACTGCAAACTTACATTCTGAGCGCTAAGGGACCTATTGTGGAAAAAGGAATAACTTCAAATAAAAACTACACAGAAGCATTCTGCGAAATTTCTTTTGGATATGTGCATTCAACCAGCTGAATTGAACCTTACCTTTGATTGAGCAGTTCTGAAAAACTTTTTCTGTAGAAACTGCAAGTGGACATTCGGAGCGCTAAGGGGCCTATAGTGGAAAAAGGAATATTTTCAAATAAAATCTACATAGTAGCATTCTGTGAAACTTGTTTCTTGTCTGTGCATTCAACAAGCAGAGTTGAACCTTACCTTTTATTGAGCAGTTCTGAAACACTCTCTGTGTAGAAACTGAAAGCGGACATTCGGAGTGCAAAGGGGCCTTTCGTGTAAAAAGGAATATCTTCAAATAAAAACTACACAGAAGCATTCTGCGAAACTTCATTCTGATCTGTGCAATCAACTAACACAGTTGAACCTTACTTTTGATTGAGATGTTTTGAAACTCTCTTTCTGAATAAAATGCAAACGGACATTCGGGGCAGTAAGGGGCCTATAGTGGAAAAAGGAATAACTTCAAATAAAAACTACACAGAAGCATTCTGCGAAACATCTTTCTGACCTGTGCATTCAACTAAAGGAGTTGAACCTTACTTTTGATTGTGCAGTTCTGAAACTCTCTTTCTGAAGAAATTGCAAACGGACATTCAGAGCAATATGTGGCCTATAGAGGAAAAAGGAATATCTACAAATAAAAACCACAAAGAAGCATTCTGCGAAACATTCTACTGGTCTGTGCATTCAACTAACAGATTTGAAACTTACTTTTGATTGAGCAGTTCTGAAACTCACTTTCTGTAGAAACTGCAAGCGGACCTTCGGAGTGTTAAGTGGCGCATAGTATAAAAAGGAATACCCTCAAATAAAGACTACACAGAAGTATTCTGCGAAACTTCTTTCTGATCTGTGCATTCAACTAACAGAGTTGAACCTTAATTTGGATTGAGAAATTCTGAAACTCTCTTTCTGTGGAAACTGCAAGTGAACATTCGGAACGCTAAGGGGCCTAAATAGGAAAAAGAAATATCTTCAAATAAAAATTACACAGAAGCATATTGCGAGACTTCCTTCTGATCTCTGCATTCAACTAGCAGAGTTGAAAATTACTTCTCATTCGGGTGTATTGAAACACTCTTTCTGTGGATACTGCAAGTGGACATTCAGAGTGCTAAGGGGCATATACTGGAAGAAGGAATATCTTGAAATAAAAATTACACAGAAGCATTCTGGTAAACTTCTTTCTGATCTGTGCATTCAACTAGCAGAGTTGAACCTTCCTTTTGATTGAGGAGTTCTGAAACACTCTTTCTGGAAAAACTGTAAGTGGACACTCATAGAGCTAAGGGGCCAATAGTGGAAAAAGAATATCTTCAAATAAAAACTACACAGAAGTATTCTACGAGACTTCTTTCTGATCTGTGTGTTCAACTAGCAGAGTTGAATGTTACTTTTGATTGAGCAGTTTTGAAACACTCTTTCGGTAGAAACTGCAAGTGGGTATCCGGACCTCTAAGGGGACTATAGTGGAAAAAGGAATATTTTCAAATAAAAACTACACAGAAGGATTCTGTAAAACTACTTTCTGATCTTTGCATTCAACTTGCACAGCTGAACCTTGGAGTTTATTGAGCAGTTCTGAAACACTCTTTCTGTAGAAACTGCAAGCGGACATTCGGAGCGCTAAGGGCCTACAGAGAAAAAAGGAATATCTTCAAATAAATATTACAAAGAAGTATTCTGTGAAACTTCCTTCTGATCTGTGCATTCAACTAGCAGAGTTGAACCTTACTTTTGATTCAGAAGTTCTGAAACTCTCTTTCTGTAGAAACTCCAAGCGGTCATTCGGAGCGCAAAGCGGCCAAATGTGATAAAAGGAATATCCTCAAATCAAAAATACACAGAAGGATTCTGCAAAACTTCTTTCTGATCTTTGCATTCAACTAGCAGAGTTGAACCTTAGATTTGATTCAGCAGCTCTGACACACTCTTTATGTAGAAACTGCAAGTGGACATTCTGTGCGCTAAGGGTCCTTTAGTGGAAAAAGTAATATCTTCAAATAAAAACTACACAGAAGCATTCTGCAAAACATCTTTGTGATCTGTGTATTCAACTAGCAGAGTTGAAACTTACTTTTGATTGAGCAGTTCTGAAACACTCTTTCCGTAGGAACTGCAAGTGGACATTCGGAGCGCTAAGTGGCCTATAGTGGAAAAAGGAATATCTTCAAATAAAAACTACACGGAAGCATTCTTTGAAACTTCTTTTGAATCTGTGCATTCAACTAGCAGAGTTCAATCTTACTTTTGTTTGTGCAGTTCTGAAACACTCTTTCTGTAGAAACTGCATGCGGACATTCGTACCGCCAAGGGGCCTATAGGGGAAAATGGAATATCTTCAAATAAAAACGACACAGGAGCTTTCTGCAAAACTTCTTTCTTATCTGTGCATTCAAACCAGCAGACTTGAAGCTTACTTTTGATTGAGCAGTTCTGAAACACTGTATCTGTAGAAAAAGCAGGTGGACATTCTGTGCGCTAATGGGCCTATAGTGGAAAAAGGAATATCTTCAAATAAAAACAACACAGAAGCATTCTGTGAAACTTCTTTCTGATCTTTGCTTTCAACTAACAGAGTTGAACCTTACTTTTGATTGAGCAGTTCTGATACCCTCTTTCTGTAGAAACGGCAAGCAGAAATTCGGAGCGCTAAGTGGCCTATAATGGAAAAAGGAATATCTTCAAATAAAAACTACACAGAAGCATTCTGTGAAACATCTTTCTGATCTGTGCATTGAAATAACAGAGTTGAACTTTACTTTTGATTGAGAAGTTGTGAAACACTCTTTCTGTAGAAACTGCAAGAGGACATACGGAGCGTTAAGGGGCCTATAGAGCAAAAAGGAATATCCTCAAACTAAAACTACACAGAAGCATTCTGCGAAACTTCTTTCTGATCTGTGCATTAAACTAGCAGAGTTGAACATTTGTTTTGATTGAGGGATTTTGAAAAAATCTTTCTGCAGAAACTGCAAGTGGACATTCGTAGCGCTAAGGGGCATATAGTGGAAAAAGGAATATCCTCAAATAAAAATTACACAGAAGCATTCTGTGAAACTCCTTTCTGATCTGTGCATTCAACTACCAGAGTTGAACATTTGTTTTCATTGAGCAATTCTGAAACACTCTTTCTGTAGAAACTGCAAGCGGACATTCGGAGCCCTAAGGGGGTAATAGTGGAAAAAGGAATATCTTCAAATAAAAATTTCACAGAAGCATTCTGCGAAACTTCTTTCTGATCTGTACATTCAACTAGCAGAGTTGAACCTTACTTTTCATTGAGCAGTTCTGACACAATCCTTATGTAGAAACTGAAAGCGGACATTCTGTGCGCTAAGGGGACTATAGTGGAAAAAGAAATATCTTCAAATAAAATCTACACAGAAGCATTGTGCGAAACTTCTTCCGGATCTGTGCATTCAACTTGCAAAGTTTATACTTCCTTTTGATTGAGCACTTATGAAACACTCTTTTAGTAGAAACTTCAAGTGGACATTCAGTGCGCTAAGTGGACTATAGTGGAAAAAGGAATATCTTGAAATAAAAACCACACCGAAGCATTCTGTGAAACTTCTTTCTGATCTCTGCTTTCAACTAGCAGAGTTGAAACTTACATTTGATTGAGCAGTTCTGAAACACTCTTTCTGTAGGAACTGCTAGCGGACATTCGGTGTGCTAAGGGGAGTATAGTGGAAAAAGGAATATCTTCAGATTGAAACTACACAGAAGCATTGTGTGAAACTGCTTTCTTATCTGTGCATTCAAATAACAGAGTTGAACCTTACTTTTGATTGAGCAGTTCGGAGACACTCTTTCTGTGGAAACTGCAAGCGGACATTCGGAGCGCTATGGGGCCTATAGTGGAAAAAGGAGCATCTTCAAATAAAAACTACAGACAAGCATTCTGCAAAACTACTTTCTAATCTGTGCATTCAACTAGCAGAGTTGGATCTTACTTTTTATTGTGCAGTTCTGAAGCACTCTTTGTGTAGAAACTGCAAGCGGACATTCGGAGCACTAAGGGGCCTATAGTGTAAAAAGGAATATCTTCACCTAAAAACTTCACAGAAGCATTCTGCGAAACTTCTTTCTGATCTGTGGATTCAACTAGCAGAGTTGAAACTTCCTTTTGACTGAGCAGTTAAGAAACACTCTTTCTGTAGAAACGGCAAGCAGAAATTCGGAGGTCTAAGGGGCCTATAGTGGAAAAAGTAATATCTTCAAATAAAAACTACACAGAAGCATCCTGCGAATCTTCTTTCTGATCTGTGCATTCAACTAACAGAGTTGAACCTTACTTTTGATTGAGAAGTTCTGAGAGTCTCTTTCTGTAGAAACTGCAAGCGGACATTCCGAGTGCTAAGGGGCCTTTAGTGGAAAAAGGAACATCTTCAAATAAAAACTACACAGTAGCAATCTGCAAGACTTCTTTCTGATCTCTGCATTCAACTAGAAGGATTGAACCTTCCTTTTGATTGAGGAGTTTTGAAACACTGTTTCTATAGAAACTGCAAGCGGACATTCGGAGCGGTAAGAGGCCTATAGTGGAAAAAGGAATATATTCAAATAAAAACTACACACAAGCATTCTGTGAAAATCCTTTCTGATCCGTGCATTCAACTAGCAGAGTTGAACCTTACTTTTGACTGAGCAGTTCTGAAACACTATTTCTCTAGAAACTGCAAGTGGACATTCGCAGCGCTAAGGGGCCTATAGTGGAAAAAGGAATATCTTCAAATAAAGACTACACAGTAGAATTTTGAGAAACTTCTTTCTGATCTTTGCATTCAACTAGCAGATTTAAATCTTACTTTTGATTGATCAGTTCTGTTACACTCTTTCTGTTGAAACTGCAAGCGTACATTCGGAGAGCTAAGAGGCCTATAGTGGAATAAGGAATACCTTCAAATAAAATCTACCCAGAAGTATTCTGCGAAACTTCTTCCTGATCTGTGCATTCAACTAGCAGAGTTGAACCTTACTTTGGATTAAGGAGTTTTGAAACAATCTTTTTGTAGGAACTGCAAGCGGACATTCGGAGGGGTAACGGGCCTATACTAGGAAAAGGAATATTTTCAAATAAAAACTACACAAAAGCATTCTGTGAAACTTATTTCTGCTGTGTGCATTCAACTAGCAGAGTTGAACCTTACTTTGGATTGAGCAGTTCTGAAACCCTCTTTCTGTTGAATCTGCAAGCGGACATTCAGAGCGCTAAGTGGCCTATGGTGGAAAAAGGAATATCTCAGAAAATATCTACACAAAATTTTTCTGAGAAACTTCTTTCTGATCTGTGAATTCAACTAGTGGGGTTGAACTTTATTTTTGATTGAGCAGTTCTGAAACTCTCTTTCTGTAGAAACTACAGGCAGACATTCTGAGTGCTAAGGGGCCTATAGTGGAAAAAGGAATATCTTCAAATAGAACTAAAAAAAAGAATTCTGCGAAACTTCTTTCTGATTGGTGAATTCAACTAGCAGGGTTGAACCTTTCTTTTGATTGAGAAGTTCTGAAACTCTCTTTCTGTGGAAACTGCCATTGGAGATTTGGAGCACAAAGGAGCCTATAGTGGAAAAAGGAATAAATTCAAATAAAAATTACACAGAAGAATTCTTCGAAACTTGTTTATGTTCTGTGCATTCAACTGGCAGAGTTGAAACTTACTTTCGATTGAGAAGTTCTGAAACACTCTGTAGAAACTGCAAGTGGACATTCGGTGCGCTATGGGGCCTATAGTGGAAAAAGGAATATCTTAAAATGAAAACAACCCAGAAGCATTCTGTGAAACTACTTTCTGCTCTGTGCATTCAACTAGCAGAGTTGAACCTTAGTTTTGATTGAGCAGTTCTGAAACCCTCTTTTGGTAGAAACTGCAATCGGACATTCGGACCGCTAAGGGGCCTATAGTGGAAAAAGGAATATATTCAAAGAAAAACAACACAGAAGCATTCTGAGAAACTTCTTTCTGATCTGTGCAATCAGCTCACAGAGTTGAACCTAACTTTTGATTGAGAAGTTCTGAAACACTCTTTCTGTAGAAATTGCAAGCGGACATTTGGAGCTCTAAGGGTCCTATAGTGGAGAAAGGAATAACTACAAATAAAAACTACACAGAAGCATTCTGTGAAACTTCTTTCTCATCTATGCATTCAACTAGCAGAGTTGAAGCTTACTTTTGATTGAGCTGCTCAGAAACACTCTTTCTGTAGAAACTGCAAACGGCCATTCCGAGCGCTAACGGGCCCATAGTGGAAAAAGGAATATCTTCAAATACAAACTACACAGAAGCATTCTGTGAAACTTCTTTCTGATCTGTGCATTCAACTAGCAGAGTTGAAACTTAATTTTGATTGAGCAGTTCTGTAACACTCTTTCTGCAGAAACTTCAAGCGGACATTCGCAGAGCTAAGGGGCCTGTACTGGAAAAAGGAATAACTTCAAATAGAAACTACACAGGAGCATTCTGCAAAACATTTTTCTGATCTGTGCATTCAACTATCAGAGAAGCACCTTACTTTTGATTGAGAAGTTCTGAAACTCTCCGTCTGTAGAAACTGCCATAGGACATTCTGAGCGCTTAGGGGCCTATAGTGGAAAAAGGAATATCTTCAAATAAAAACTACACAGAAGCAGTCTGCGAAACATCTTTCTAATCTTTGCATCGAACTAACAGAGTTGAACCTTACTTTTGATTGAGGAATTCTGAAACACACTTTCTGTAGAAACTGCAAGGGGACATTCGGAGCGCTAAGGGGCCTATAGTCGGAAAAGGAATACCTTCAAATAAAAACTACACAGAAGCATTCTGCGAAACTACTTTCTAATCTTTCCATTCAATGAACAGAGTTGAACCTTACATTTCATTGAGAAGTTCTGAAACACTCTTTCTGTAGAAACTGCAAGCTGACATTCGGAGCGCTAAGGGGCCTGTAGTGGAAGAAGGAATATCTTCAAATTAAAAATACACAGAAGCATTCTACGAAACTTCTTTCTGATCTGTGCATTCAAGTGGCATAGTTGAACCTTACTTTTGATTGAACAGTTCTGAAACACTCTTTCTGTAGAAAATGCAAGCGGACAATTGGAGCGCTAAGGGGCCTAAAGTTGAAAAAGGAATATCTTCATACAAAAACTACACAGAAGCATTCTGCAAAAGTTCTTTCTGATCTGTGCATTCAACTAACAGAGTTGAAACTTACTTTTGATTGAGAAGTTATGAAACTCCCTCTCTGTAGGAACTGCAAGCGGCTGTTCGGAGCGCTAAGTGGCCTATAGTGGAAAAAGGAATATCTTCAAATAAAAACTACGCAGAAGCATTCTGTGAATCTCCTTTCTCATCTCTGCATTCAACTACAGATTTGAAACTTACTTTTGATTGAGAAGTTCTGAAACTCTCTTTCTGTTGAAACTGCAAGCGGAGGTTCGGAGCGCTAAGGGGCATATAGTGGAAAAAGTAATATCTTCGATTAAAAACTACACAGAAACATTCTGTGAGACTACTTTCTGATCAGTGCATTTAACTAGCAGAGTTGAAACTTACTTTTGATTAGGGAGTTTTGAAACACTCTTTTTTAGAAACTCCAAGCGCACAATCGGAGCACTAAGTGGCCTACAGGGGAAAATTTAATATCTGCAAATTAAAACTACACAGAAGCATTCGGCAAAACTTCTTTCTGATCTGTGCATTGAACTACAAGAGTTGAACCTTACTTTTGTTTGAGCAGTTCTGAAGCACTCTTTCTGTAGAAACTGCAAACGGACATTCGGAGTGCTAAGATTCCTTTAGTGGGAAAAGGAATATCTTCAAATAAAAACTACACAGAAGCGTTCTGCGAAACTTCTTTCTGATCTGTGGATTCAACTAGCAGAGTTGAACCTTACTTTTGATTGAGCTGTTCTGAAACACTCTTTCTGTAGAAACTGCTAGCGGACATTCCGAGAGCTAAGAGGACTTTTGTGGAAATATGAATATCTTCAAATAAAAACTACACAGAATCATTCTGTGAAACTTCATTCTGATCTCTGCATTCAACTAGCAAAGTTGAGCCTTACCTTTGATTGAGCAGTTCTGAAACACTCTTTTGGTAGAAACTGCAAGCGGACATTCAAAGCGCTAATGGGCCTATAGTGGAAAAAGTAATATCTTCAAATAAAAACTACACAGAATCATTCTGTGAAATTTCTTTCTGATCTGTGCATTCAACTAGCAGAGTTGAATCTTACATTTGATTGAGCAGTTCTGAAACCCTCTTTCTCTAGAATCTGCAAGCGGACATTCGGAGCGCTAAGGGGCCTATGGTGGTAAAAGGAATATCTTCAAATGAAAACTACACAAAAGCATTCTGCGAAACTTGTTTCTGATCTGTGAATTCAACTAGTGGAGTTGAACTTTCCTTTTGATTGAGCAGTTCTGAAACACTGTGTCTGTAGAAACTAGAGGCAGACATTCTGAGCGCTACGGGGCCTATAGTGGAAAAAGGATTATCTTCAAATAGAAAATACACAAAAGCCTTCTGTGAAACATTTTTCTGTTCTGTGCATTCAACTAGCAGAGTTGAACCTTTATTTTTATTGAAAAGTTCTGAAACTCTCTTTCTGTAGAAACTGCCATCCGATATTTGGAGCGCAATGGGGACTATAGTGAAAAAAGGAATATCTTCAAATAAGAACCACACAGAAGCATTCTGCGATACTACTTTCTGATCTGTGCATTCAACTAACAGAGTTGAACCTTACTTTTGATTGAGAGGTTCTGAAACTCTCTTTTTGTAGGGATTGCAAGCGGATATTCTGAGCGCTAATGTTCCTACAGAGGAAAAAGGATTATCTTCAAATAAAAAATACACAGAAGCATTCTGCAAGACTTCTTTCTGATCTGTGCATTCAACTAGCAGAGTTGAACCTTACTTTTATTGAGGAGTTTTGAAACACTGTTTCTGTAAAAACTGCATGCGGACAATCGGAGCGCTGAGGGACCTATTGTGGAAAGAGGAATATCTTCAAATAAAAACTACACAGAAGCATTTTGCAAAACTTGTTTCTGATCTGTGCATTCAACTAGCAGAGTAGAACTTACTTTTGATTCAGCAGTTCTGAAACTCTCTTTCTGTAGAAACTGCCAGGCGACATTCGGAGCCCAAAGGGGCCTATAGTGGAAAAAGGAATAACTTCAATTAAAAGCTACACACAAGAATTCTGTGAAACTTCTTTCTGATCTGTGCATTCAACTAACAAAGTTGAACCTTACTTTTGATTGAGAGGCTATGACACTCTCTTTGTGTAGAAACTGCAAGCGGACAACTGGAGTGCAAAAGTTAATATAGTGGAGAAAGGATTAACTTCAAATAAAAAAACATAGAAGCATTCTGCGAGACTTTTTCTGATCTGTGCATTCAACTAAAAGAGTTGAATCTTACTTTTGATTGAGGAGTTTTGAAACACTGTTTCTGTATAAACTGCAAGTGGACATTCGGAGCGCTAAGGGGCCTATAGTGGAAAAAGGAATATCTTCAAATAAACACTACACAGAAGCGTTCTGCGAAACTTGTTTCTGATCTGAGCATTGAACTAAAAGAGTTGAACCCTAGTTTTGATTGAGCAGTTCTGAAACGCTCTTTCTGTACAAACTGCAAGTGGACGTTCGGAGCGCTAAGGGACTATAGTGGAAAAAGGATAATCTTCAAATAAAAACTACACAGAATCATACTGTGAAACTTCTTTCTGGTCTGTGCATTCAACTAACAGAGTTGAGCCTTACTTTTCATTGAAAGGTTCTGAAACTCTCTTTGTGTAGAAACTGCAAGCGGACATTCGGAGCGCTAATGTTGCTATGGTGGAAAAAGGATTATCCTCAAATAAGAAGTACACAGAAGCATTCTGCGAGACTTCTTTCTGATCTCTGCATTCAACTAGCAGAGTTGAACCTTACATTTGATTGAGGAGTTTTGAAACACTGGTTCTGTAGAAACTGCAAGCGGACATTCGGACCGCTAAGGGGCCTATAGTGGAAAAAGGAATATCTTCAAATAAAAACGACACAGAAGCATTATGTGAAACTTCTTTCTGATCTGTGCATTCAACTAGCAGAGTTGAACCTTACATTTGATTGAGCAGTTCTGAAACACTCTTTCTGTAGGAACTGTAAGCGGACATTTGGAGCGCTAAGGGGCCTATTGTGGAAAAAGGAATATATTCAAATAAAAACTACACAGAAGCATTCTATGAAACTTCTTTCTGATCTGTGCATTCAACTAACAGAGTTGAAAGTTACTTTTTATTAAGGAGTTCTGAAACGCTCTTTCCGTAGAAACTGCAAGCGGACATTTGGAGCACTAAGGGGAGAAGAGTGGAAAAAGGAATATCTTCAAATAAAAACTACACAGAAGGATTCTGCGAAACTTCATTCTGATCTGTGCATTCAAATAGCAGAGTTGCACCTTACTTTTGATTGAGCAGTTCTGAAACACTCTTACTGTAGAAACTGAAGATGGACATTCGGAGCGTTAAGGGGCACATTTCGGAAAAAGGTATATCTTCAAATGAAAACTAGACAGAAGCATTCTGCGAAACTACTTTCTGATCTGTGCATTCAACTAGCAGAGTTGAACCTTATTTTTAATTGAGCAGTTCTGAAACACTCTTTGTGTAGAAACTGCAAGCGGACATACGGAGTGTTAAGGGGCCTATAGTGGAAAAAGAATTATCTTCAAATAAAAACTACACAGAATCATTCTGCGAGACTTCTTTCTCAACTGTGCATTCAACTAGCAGAGTTGAACCTTACTTTTGATAGAGCAGTTCTGAAACACTCTTTCTGTAGGAACTGCAAGCGGACATTCGGAGCCCTAAGGGGCCTATAGTGGAAAAAGGAATATCTTCAAATAAAAACTGCAGGGAACCATTCTGCAAAACTTCTTTCTGATCTGTGCATTCAACTAACAGATTTGAACATTACTTTTGATTGAGCATTTTGGAAACTATCTTTGTGTAGAATATGCAAGCGGACATTCGGAGCGCTAAGAGGAGTATAGTGGAAAAATGTATATCTTCAAATAAAAACTACATAGAAGCATTCTGCGAGACGACTTTCTGATCTGTGGATTCAACTAACAGAGTTGAACCTTACTTTTGATTGAGAAGTTCTGAAACTCTCTTTCTGTAGAAAATGCCAGCAGACATTCGGAGTGCTAAGGGGCCTATAGTGGAAAAAGCAATATCTTCAAATAAAAACTACAGAGAACGATTCTGCGAAACTTCTTTCTGATGAGTGCATTCACCTAACAGAGTTGAACCTTACTTTTTTTTGAGAAGTTCTGAAACTCTCTTTCTGTAGAAACTGCAAGCGGACATTCGGAGTGCTAAGGGGCCTTTAATGCATAAAGGAATATATTCAAATAAAAACTACACAGAAACATTCTGTGAAACTTCTTTCTGATCTGTGCATTCAACTAACGGAGTTAAAGCTTACTTTTGATTGAGACGTTCTGAAACTCTCTCTCTGTAGAAACTGCAAGCGGACATTCGGAGCGCTAAAGGGCCTATAGTCGAAAAAGGAATATCTTCATATAAAAACTACACAGAAGCATTCTGTGAAACTTCTTTCTCATCTGTGCATTCAACTGTCAGAGTTAAACCTTACGTTTAAATGAGAAGTTCTGAAACTCTCTCTGTAGAAACTGCAAGGGGACATTTGGAGCGCAAAGGGGCCTATAGTGGAAATAGGAATATCTTCAAATAAAAACTACACAGAAGCATTCTGCGAAACTTCGTTCTGATCTGTGCATTTACCTAGCAGAGTTGAACCTTACTTTTGATTGAGTAATTTTAAAACACTCTTTTTGTAGAAACTTCAAGTGGATATTCAAAGCGCAATGGAGCCTATAGTGTAAAAAGGAATATCTTCAAATAAAAACTACACAGAAGCATTCTGCGAAACTTCTTTCTGATCTGTGCATTCAACTAGGCAGATTTGAAACTTACTATAGATTGATCAGTTCTGAAACACTCTTTCTGTAGAAACGGCAAGCAGACATTCGGAGCGCTAATTTGCCTATAGTGGAAAAAGGAATAACTTCAAATAAAAACTACACAGAAGCATTCTGTGAAACTTCTTTCTGTTCTGTGCATTCAAATTGCAGAGTTGAAGCCTACTTTCAATTGAGCAGTTGTGAAACTCTCTTTCTGTAGAAAGCGCAAGTGTACATTCGGACTGCTAATGGCCTATGGTGGAAAAAAAATATACCTTCAAATGAAATCTACACAGAATCATTCTGTGAAACTTCTTTCTGATATGTGCATTCAAGTAACAGTGTTGAACCTTACATTTGTTTGAGAAGTTGTGAAACTCTCTTTCTGTAGAAACTTCAAGCGGACATTCGGAGCGCTAAGGGGCCTATAGTGGAAAATGGAATATCTTCAAACAAAAACTAAACAGAAGCATTCTGCGAAACTCCTTTCTGATCTGTGCATTCAACTAACAGAGTTGAACCTTACATTTGTTTGAGAACTTCTGAAACTCTCTTTCTGTAGAAACTTCAAGCGGACATTCGGAGCGCTAAGGGGCCTATAGTGGAAAATGGAATATCTTCAAACAAAAACTAAACAGAAGCATTCTGTGAAACTTCTTTCTGATCTGTGCGTTCAAGTAACAAAGTTGAACCTTACTTTTGATTCAGAACTTCTGAAACTCTCCTTCTGTAGAAACTGTGAACGGACATTCGGAACGCTAAGGGGCCTATTGTGGAAAAAGGAATATCTTCAAATAAAAACTACACAGAAGCATTCTGCAAGACTTATTTCTGATCTGTGAATTCAACTAGCAGATTTGAACCTTACTTTTGAATGAGGAGTTTTGAAACACTCTTTCTGTAGAAACTGCAAGCGGACATTAGGAGCACTAAGGGGCCTATAGTGGAAAAGGGAATATCTTCAAAAAAAACTACACAGAAGCATTCTGTGATACTGCTTTCTGATCTGTGAATTCAGCTAACAGAGTTGAAACTTACGTTTGTTTGAGAACTTCTGAAACTCTCTTTCTGTAGAAACTGCAGGCAGACATTCGGAGCACTAAGGGGCCTATGGTGGAAAAAGGAATAACTTCCAATAAAAATTGCACTGAAGCATTCTGTGAAACTTCTTTCTGATCTGTGCATTCAACTAACAGTGTTGAACTTTACTTTTGATTGAGAAGTTCTGAAACTCTCATTCTGGAGAAACTGCAAGCTTACATTCGGAGCGCTAAGAGGCCTACGGTGAAAAAAGGAATACCTTCAAATAAAAACTTCACAGAATCATTCTGTGAAACTTCTTTCTAATCTGTGCATTCAACTAGCAGAGTTGAGCATTTCTTTTATTGAGGAGTTTTGAAACACACTTTCTGTAGAAACTGCAAGCGGACATTCGGAGCGTTAAGGGGCTATAGCGGAAAAAGGAATATATTCAAATAAAAACTACACAGAAGCCTTCAGTGAAACTACTTTCTGATCTGTGCATTCAACTAGCAGAGTTGAACCTTACTTTTGATGAGGAGTTCTGAAACACTCCTTCTGTAGAAACTGCAAGTGGACATTAGGAGCACTAAGGCGCCTATACTGGAAAAAGGAATATCATCAAATAAAAACTACACAGAAGCATTCAGCGAAACTTCTTTCTGATCTGTGCATTCAACTACCAGAGTTGAACCTTACTTTGATTGAGCAGTTCTGAAACACTCTTTCTGTAGAAACTGCGAGCGGACATTCGGAGAGCTAAGGGGCCAATAGAGGAAAAAGGAATATCTTCAAATAAAAACTACACAGAAGTATTCTGCGAAACTTCATTTTGATCTGTGCGTTCAACTAGCACAGTTGAACCTTTCTTTTGATCGAGGAGTTTCGAAACACCCTTTCTGTAGAAACTGCAAGCAGACATTTGTAGCGCTATGGGGCCTCTATTGGTAAAAGGAATATCTTCAAATAAAAACCACACAGAAGCATTCTGCGAAACTTCTTTCTCATCTGTACATTCAACTAGCAGAGGTGAACCTTACTTTTGATTGTGCAGTTCTGAAACACTCTTTCTGTAGAAACTGCAAGCGGACATTTGGAGCGCTAAGGGGCCTATAGTGGAAAAAGGAATATCTTCAAATAAAAACTATCAATTTTGTTGATCTTTTCAAAAAACCAGCTCCTGGATTCATTAATTTTTTGAAGGGTTTTTTGTGTCTGTATTTCCTTCAGTTCTGCTCTGATTTTAGTTATTTCTAGCCTTCTGCTAGCTTTTGAATGTGTTTGCTCTTGCTTTTCTAGTTCTTTTAATTGTGGTGTTAGGGAGTCAATTTTGGATCTTTCCTGCTTTCTCTTGTGGGCATTTAGTGCTATAAATTTTCCTCTACACACTGCTTTGAATGTGTCCCAGAGATTCTGGTATGTTGTGTCTTTGTTCTCGTTGGTTTCAAAGAACATCTTTATTTCTGCCTTCATTTCATTATCTACCCAATAGTCATTCAGGAGCAGGTTGTTCAATTTCCATGTAGTTGAGCGGTTTTGAGTGAGTTTCTTAATCCTGAGTTCTAGTTTGATTGCACTGTGGTCTGAGAGACAGTTTGTTATAATTTCTGTTCTTTTGCATTTGCTGAGGAGAGCTTTACTTCCAACTATGTGGTCAATTTTGGAATAGGTGTGGTGTGGTGCTGAAAAAAATGTATATTCTGTTGACTTGGGGTGGAGAGTTCTGTAGATGTCTATTAGGTCTACTTTATGTAGAGCTGAGTTCAATTCCTGGATATCCTTGTTAACTTTCTGTCTCGTTGATCTGTCTAATGCTGACAGTGGGGTGTTAAAATCTCCCATTATTATTGTGTGGGAGTTTAAGTCCCTTTGTAGGTCATTCAGGACTTGCTTTATGAATCTGGGTGCTCCTGTGTTGGGTGCATATATATTTAGGATAGTTAGCTCTTCTTGTTGAATTGATCCCTTTACCATTATGTAATGGCCTTCTTTGTCTCTTTTGATCTTTGTTGGTTTAAAGTCTATTTTATCAGAGACTAGGATTGCAACCCCTGCCTTTTTTTGTTTTCCATTTGCTTGATAGATCTTCCTCCATCCCTTTATTTTGAGTCTATGTGTGTCTCTGCACGTGAGATGGGTTTCCTGAATACAGCACACTGATGGGTCCTGACTCCTTATCCAGTTTGCCAGTCTGTGTCTTTTCATTGGAGCATTTAGCCCATTTACATTAAACGTTAATATTGTTATGTGTGAATCTGATCCTGTCATTATGATGTTAGTTGGTTATTTTCCTCGTTAGTTGCTATAGTTTCTTCCTAGCCTCGATGGTCTTTATAATTTGGCGTGTTTTTGCAGTGGCTGGTACTGGTTGTTCCTTTCCATGTTTAGTGCTTCCTTCAGGAGCTCTTTTAGGGCAGGCCTGTTGGTGACAAAATCACTCAGCGTTTGCTTGTCTGTAAAGTATTTTATTTCTCCTTCACTTATGAAGCTTTGTTTGGCGGGATAGGAAATTCTGGGTTGAAAATTCTTTTCTTTAAGAATGTTGAATATTGGCCCCCACTCTCTTCTAGCTTGTAGAGTTTCTGCTGAGAGATCAGCTGTTAGTCTGATCAGCTTCCCTTTGTGGGTAACCTGACCTTTCTCTCTGGCTGCCCTTAACATTTTTTCCTTCATTTCAACTTTGGTGAATCTGACAATTATGTGTCTTGGTGTTGCTCTTCTCGAGGAGTATCTTTGTGGCTTCTCTGTATTTCCTGAATCTGAATGCTGGCCTGCCTTGCTAGATTGGGGAAGTTCTCCTGGATAATATCTTGCAGAGTGTTTTCCAACTTGGTTCCATTCTCCCCATCATTTTCAGGTACACCAATCAGACGTAGGTTTGGTCTTTTCACATAGTCCCAAATTTCTTGGAGGCTTTGTTCATTTCTTTTTATTCTTTTTTATCTACACTTCCCTTCTCACTTCATTTCATTCATTTCATCTTCCATCAGCGATACCTTTCTTCCAGTTGATCGCATCTGCTACTGAGGCTTCTGCAATCTTTGCGTAGTTCTCAAAACTTGGCTTTCAGCTCCATCAGCTCCTTTAAGCCCCTCTCTCCATTGGTCATTCTAGTTATCCATTCTTCTAATTTTTTTTCAAAGTTTCAACTTCTTTGCTATTGTTTTGAATTTCCTCTCGTAGCTAAGAGTAGTTTGATCGTCTGAAGCCTTCTTCTCTCAACTCATCATAGTCATCCTCCATCCAGCTTTGTTCCATTGCTGGTGAGGAACTGCGTTCCTTTGGAGGAGGAGAGGTGCTCTGTTTTTAGAGTTTCCAGTTTTTTTGCTCTGTTTTTTCCCCATCTCTGTGGTTTTATCTACTTTTTGTCTTTGATGATGGTGATGTACAGATGGGTTTTTGGTGTGGATGTCCTTTCTGTTTGTTAGTTTTCCTTCTACCAGACAGGACCCTCAGCTGCAGGTCTGTTGGAGTTTACTAGAGGTCCACTCCAGACCCTGTTTGGCTGGGTGTCAGCAGCGGTGGCTGCAGAATAGCGGATTTTCGTGAGACCACAAATTCAGCTGTCTGATAGTTCCTCTGAAAGTTTTGTCTCATAGGAGTACCCGGCTGAATGAGGTGGCAGTCTGTCCCTACTGGGGGGTGCCTCCTAGTTAGGCTGCTCAGGGGTGAGGGACCCACGTTAGGAGGCAGTGTGTCCGTTCTCAGATCTCCAGCTGCATGCTGGGAGAACCACTAATCTCTTCAAAGCTGTCAGTCAGACAGGGACATTTAAGTCTGTGGAGGTTCTTGCTGAGTTTTTGTTTGTCTGTGCCCTGCCCCCAGAGGTGGAGCCTACAGAGGCAGGCAGGCCTACTAGAGCTGTGGTGGGCTCCACCCAGTTCGAGCTTCCTGGCTGCTTTGTTTACATAAGCAAGCCTGGGCAATTGCGGGCGCCCCTCACCCAGCCTCACTGCCACCTTGCAGCTTGAACTCGGATTGCAGTGCTAGCAATCAGTGAGACTCCGTGGGCATAGGACCCTCTGAGCCAGGTGCGGGACACAATCTCCTAGTGTGCCATTTTCCAGGCCCATTGGAAAAGCGCAGTATTAGGATGGGACAGACCCGATATTCCAGGGGCCATCTCTTTCCCCTTTCTTTGACTAGGAAAGGGAACTCCCTGACCCCTCACAATTCCCGAGTGAGGCAATGCCTCGCCCTGCTTCCGCTCGCGCACAGTGTGCTTCACCTACTGTCCTGCCCCCAGTGTTAGGCATTCCCTAGTTAGATGAAACCGGTACCTCAAGCAGAAATGCAGAAATCATCCGTCTTCTGCATCGCTGGGGATGGGAGCTGGAGACCGGAGCTGTTCCTATTCGGCCATCCTGAACCTTACTTTTGATTGAGCAGTTATGAAAATGTCTTTCTGTAGAAAGTGCAATTGGACATTCGGAGCGCTAATAGGCCTATAGTGGAAAAAGTAATATCTTCAAATAAAAACTACACAGAAGCATTCTGTGCAACTACTTTCTGATCTGTGCATTCAACTAACAGAGTTGAATCTTACTTTTGATTGAGAAGTCCTGAAACTCTCTTTCTGTAGAAACTTCAAGCAGACATTCGGAGCGCTAAGGGGCCAATAGTGGAAAAAGGAATAACTTCAAATAAAAACTACACAGAAGCATTCTGTGAAACTTCATTCTGATCTGTGCATTCAACTAGCAGAGTTGAACCTTAATTTTGACTGAGTAGTTCTGAAAGACTCTTTCTATGGAAACTGCAAGCAGATATACGGAATGCTAAGGGGTCTATAGTGGAAAAAGGAATATATTCAAATACAAGCTAAACAGAAGGATTCTGTGAAACTTCATTCTGATCTGTGCATTCAACTAGCAGACTTGAACCTTACTTTTGATTGAGGAGCTTTGAAACACACTTTCTGTAGAAACTGCAAGTGGACATTCGAAGGGCTAAGGGGCCAATACTAGAAAAAGGAATATCATCAAATAAAAACTACACAGAAGCATTCTGCGAAACTTATTTTCTCATCTGTGTATTCAACTAGCAGAGTTGAACATTTGTTTTGATTGAGCAGATATGAAACTCTCTTTCTGTAGAAAGTGCAAGTGGACATTCGGAGTGCTAATGGGCCTCTGGTGGAAAAAGGAATATCTTCAAATAAAAACTACACAGAAGCATTCTGCCAGAATTCCTTCTGATCTGTGCATTGAACTAGCAGAGGTGAAGCTTACTTTTGATTGAGGAGTTTTCAACCGCTCTTTCTGTTGAAACTGCAAGCGGACATTTGGAGCGCTAAAGGGCGTATAGTGGAAAAAGGAATATCTTCAAATAAAAACTACACAGAAGCATTCTGCGAAACTCCTTTCTGATTTGTGCTTTCAACACACAGACTTGAACCTTACTTTTGACTGAGCAGTTCTGAAACACTCTTTCTGAAGAAACGGCAAGCAGAAATTCGGAGCGCTAAGGGGCCTATAGTGGAAAAAGAAATATCTTCAAATAAAAACTACACAGAAGCATTCTGCCAGACTACTTTCTGATGTGTGCATTCAACTAGCAGAGATGAAGCTTACTTTTGATTGAGGAGTTTTGAAACCCTCTTTCTGTTGAAACTGCAAGCGGACATTCGGAAGGCTAAGGGGCCTGTAGAGGAAAAAGGATTATCTTCAAATAAAAACTACACAGCAGAATTCTGTGAGACTTTTTCTGATCTGTGCATTCAACAAGCAGAGTTGAAACTTACTTTAGAGGGAGGAGTTTTGAAACACTCTTTCTGTAGAAACTGAAAGGGGACATTCGGATCCCTAAGGGCCTATAGTGGAAAAAAGGAATATCTTCAAATAAAAACTACACAGAAGCATTCTGCAAAACTACTTTCTAATCTGTGCATTCAACTAACAGACTGGAACCTTACTTTTGATTGAGAAGTTCTGAAACTCTCTTTATATAGAAACTGAGAGCGGACATATCGAGCGCTAAGGGGCTTACAGGAAAAAAAGGAATAGCTTCAAATAAAAACTACACAGAAGCATTCTGCGAAACTTCTTTCTGATCTGTGCATTCAACTAGCAGAGTTGAACCCTACTTATGATTGAGAAGTTCTGCAACTCTCTTTCTGCAGAAACTGCAAGAGGACATTCGGAGCACTAAGGGGCCTATAGTGGAAAAAGGAATATCTTCAAATGAAAACTACACATATCCATTCTGTGGAACTCCTTTCTGATCTGCTCATTCAACTAGCAGAGTTGAACCTTACTTTTGATTCAGCAGTTCTGAAACACTCTTTCTGTGGAAACTGCAAGCAGACATTCGGAGGGCTAAGTGACCTATAGTGGAAAAAGGTATACCTTCAACTAAAAACTACACAGAAGCATTCTGCGAAACTTCTTTGTGATCTGTGCATTCAAATAACAGAGTTCAACTTACTTTTGATAGAGAAGTTCTGAAACACTGTTTCTGTAGAACCTACAAGCGGACATTCAGATCACTAAGTTGCCTATAGTGGAAAAAGGACTATGTTCAAATAAAAACTACACAGAAGCATTCTGCAAATCTTCTTTCTGATCTGTGCGTTCATCTAACATAACTGAACCTTACTTTTGATTGAGAAGCTCTGAAAATCTCTTTCTGTAGGAACTGCAAGTGGATATTCAGAGCGCTAATGGGCCTATAGTGGAACAAGGGTTAACTTCTAATAAAAACTACACAGAAGCATTCTACGAAACTTCTTTCTGCACGGTGCATTCAAATAGCAGAGTTGAACCTTACTTTTTAATGAGCAGTTCTGAAACACTCTTTCTGTAGAAATGGCAAGCGGACATTCGGATGGCTAAGTGGCATATAGTGGAAAAAGGAATATCTTCAAATAAAAACTACACAGAAGCATTTTGTGAAACTACTTTCTGATCTCTGTATTCAACAAGCAGAGTTCAACCTTACTTTTGATTGAGAAGTTCGGAAACTCTCTTTCTGTAGAAAGTGCAAGCGGACATTTGGAGTGCTAAGAGGCCAACAGTGGAAAAAGGAATATCTTCAAATATCAACTACACAGAAGCATTCTTCGAAACTTCTTTCTGATCTGTGCATTCAACTAGCAGAGTAGAACCATACTTTTGACTGAGGAGTTTAGAAACAAACTTACTGTAGAAACCAAAAATGGAAATTCAGAGCGCTAAGGGGCCTATAGTGGAAAAAGGCATATCTTCAGACAACAACTACACTGAAGCATTCTGCAAAACTTCTTTCCGATCTGTGCATTCAACAAGCAGAGTTGAAACTTACTTTTGATTGAGCAGTTCTGAAACACTATTTCTGTAGAAACTGGAAGCGGACAATCGGAGCGCCAAGGGGCCTATAGTGGAAAAAGGAATATCTTCAACTAAAAACTACACAGCAGCATTCTGCGAAACTTCTTTCTGATCTGTGCATTCAACTAGCAGTGTTGAACCTTATTTTGATTGAGCAGTTGTGAAAGAGTCTTTCTGTAAAAACTGCAAACTGACATTCAGAGCACTAAAGGGCCTATAGTGGAAAGAGAAATACCTTCAAATAAACACTACACATAAGCATTCTGTGAAACTTCATTCTGATCTGTGCATTCAACTAGCAGAGTTCAACCTTACTTTTGATTGAGGAGTTATGAAACACTCTTTCTGTAGAAACTGCAAGTGGACATTTGGAGCGCTAAGGGTCCAATAGTGGAAAAAGAATATCTTCAAAGAAAAACTACACAGAAGCATTCTGTGAAACTTCTTTCTGAACTGTGCATTCAACTAACAGAGTTGAACCTTTGTTTTGAATCAGGAGTTCTGAAAAACTATTTCTGTAGACAATGCAAGTGGACATTCGGAGCGCTATGGGGCCTATAGAGGAAAAAGGAATATTTTCAAATAAAACCTACACAGAAACATTCTGTGAAACTTCTTTCTGATCTGTGAATTCAACTGACAGAGTTGAACCTTACTTTGATTTAGGAGTTCATGAAACACTCTTTCTGTAGAAACTTCAAGTGGACATTCGGAGCGCTAACGTGAGTATAGTGGAAAAACGAATATTATAAAATAAAAACGACACATAAGCATTCTGTGAAACTTCCTTCTGATCTGTGCATTCAACTAACAGAGTTGAACCTTACTTTTGATTGAGGAGTTCTGAAACACTCTTTCTGTAGAAACTGCAAGTGGATTTTCATAGTGCTAAGGGCCTATAGTTCAAAAAAGGAATATCTTCAAATAAAAACTACACAGCAGCACTCTGTGAAACTTCTTTCTTATTTCTGTATCCAACTAACAGAGTTGAACCTTAGTTTTAATTAAGGAGTTCTGAAACACTCTTTCTGTAGAAACTGCAAGTGGACATTCGGAGCGCTCAGGGGCCAATAGTAGAAAAAGGAATATCTTCAAATAAAAACTACACAGAAGCATTCTGTGAAACCTCTTTCTCATTTCTGCTTTCAACTAACAGAGTTGAACCTTACTTTTGAATGAGGATTTCTGAATCACTCTTTCTGTCGAAACTGCAAGTGGATATTCGGAGCGCTAAATGTCCTATAGTGGAAAAAGGAATATCTTCCAATAAAAACTACACAGAAGCATTCCGTGAAATTTCTTCCTCATCTGTGCATTGAACTAACGGAGTTGAACCTTACTTTTGATTGAGGAGTTCTGAAACACTCTTTCTGTTGCAACAGCAAGTGGACATTCGGAGCGCTATGGGTCCTATAGTGGAAAAAGGAATATCTTCAAATAAAAACAACTCAGAAGCATTCTGTGAAACTTTTTTCGGATCTGTGCATTTAACTAAGAGAGTTAAAACTTTCTTTTGATTGAGGAGCTCTGAAACACTCCTTGTGTAGAAACTGAAGTGGACATTCGGAGTGCTAAGGAGCTGATAGTGGAAAAATGAATGTCTTAAAATAAAAACTACACAGGAGAATTCTCTGAAACTTCCTTCTGATCTGTGCATTCAACTAACAGAGTTGAACCTTACTTGTGTTTGAGGAGTTCTGAAACACTCTTTCTGTAGAAACTGCAAGTGGACATTTGGAGCGTTAATGGGCCTATAGTGGAAAAAGCAATACCTTCAAATAGAAACTACACAGAAGCATTCTGTGAAACTTCCTTCTGATCTGTGCATTCAACTAACAGAGTTTAACCTTATTTTGATTGAGGAGTACAGAAACTCTATTTCTGTAGAAACTTCAAGTGGACATTGGGAGCGCTAAGGGGCCTAATTTGGAAAAAGGAATACTTTCAAATAAAAACTACACAGAAGCATTCTGTGAAACTTCCTTCTGATCTGTGCATTCGACTAACAGAGTTGAACCTTACTTTTGATTGCGGAGTTCTGAAACACTCTTTCTGTAGAAACTGCAAGTGGACATTTGGAGCGTTAATGGGCCTATAGTGGAAAAAGCAATATCTTCAAATACAAACTACACAGAAGCATTCTGTGAAACTTCCTTCTGATCTGTGCATTCAACTAACAGAGTTTAACCTTATTTTGATTGAGGAGTACAGAAACACTATTTCTGTAGAAACTTCAAGTGGACATTGGGAGCGCTAAGGGTCCTAGAGTGGAGAAAGGATTATCTTCAAATAAAAACTACACAGAAGCATTCTGTGAAACTTCCTTCTGATCTGTGCATTCGACTAACAGAATTGAACCTTACTTGTGGTTGAGGATTTCTGAAACACTCTTTCTGTAGAAACTGCAAGTGCACATTCAGAGCGCTAAGGGTCCTAGAGTGGAGAAAGGATTATCTTCAAATAAAAACTACACAGAAGCATTCTGTGAAACTACTTTCTGATTTGTTCATTCAACTAACAAAGTTGAACCTTACTTTTGATAGAGGAGTTCTGAAACACTTTCTGTAGAAACTGCAAGTAGACGTTCAGAGCGCTAATGGGCCTATAGTCGAAAAAGGAATATCTTCAAATAAAAACTACACAGAAGAATTCTGTGAAACTTCTTTCTGATCTTTGCATTCAACTAAGAGTTGAAACTTACTTTTCATTGAGGAGTTCTGAGACACTCTTTCTTCAAAAACTGCAAGTTGTCATTCGCAGCGCAAAGGGGCCTACAGTGGAAAAAGGAATATCAACAAATAAAAACTACACAGAAGCATTCTGTGAAACTTCCTTCTGATCTGTGCTTTCAACTAACAGAGTTGAACCTTACTTTGGATTAAGGAGTTCTGAAACACTCTTTCTGTAGAAACTGCAAGTGGATATTCGGAGCGCCAAGGGCCCTATAGTGGAAAAAGGAATATCTTCAAATAAAAACTACACAGAAGCATTCTGTGAAACTACTTTCTGATCTGTGCATTCAACAAACAGAGTTGAACCTCACTTTTGATTGAGGAGTTCTGAAATACTCTTTCTGTAGAAACCGCAAGTGTGCATTCGGAGCACTAAGGGGCTTATAGTGGAAAAAGGAATATCTTCAAATAAAAATTACACAGAAGCATTCCGTGAAACTTATTTCTGATCTGTGCATTCAGCTAACAGAGTTCAAGCTTACTTTGATTGAGGAGTTCCGAAACACTCTTTCTGTAGAAACTTCAAGTGGACATTCTGAGCACTAAGGGGCCTATAGTGGAATAAGGAATATCTTCAAATAAAAACTACACAGAACTATTCTGTGAAACTTCTTTCTGATCTGTGCATTCAACTAACAGAGTTGAAAATTACTTTTGATTGAGGAGTCCTGAAAAACTCTTTCTGTAGAAACTGCAATTGGACTTTTGGAGTGATGGGGGTCTACAGTGGAAAAAAGACTATCATCAAAAGAAAATACACAAAAGCATTCTGTGAAACTTCCTTCTAATCTGTGCATTCAAATAAGAGAGTTGAACCTTAATATTGATTGAGGAGTTATGAAACACTCTTTCTGTAGAAACTGCAATTGGACATTCGGAGCGCAACAGGGCCTATGTTGGAAAAAGGAATATCCTCCAATAAAAACTACACAGATGCATTCTGTGAAACTTCTTTCTGATCCGTGCATTCAACTAATGGAGTTGAACTTTCCTTTTGATTCAGGAGTTCTGAAACTGTCTTTCTGCAGAAACTGCAAGTGGACATTCGGAGAGCTAAGGGGCCTATAGTGGACAAAGGAATATCTTCAAATAATAACTACACAGAAGCATTCTGTGAAACTTCTTTCTGATCTGTGCATTCAACTAACAGACTTGAACCTTACTTATGATTGAGGAGTTCTGAAACACTCTTTCTGAAGTTACTGCAAGTGGACATTCGCAGCGATAAGGGGCCTATAGTGGAAAAAGGAATATCTTCAATAAAAAATACACAGAAGCATTGTGTGAATCTTCTTTGTGATCTGTGCATTCAACTAATAGGGTTGAACAATATTTTTGTTTGAGGAGTCTTGAAACACTCTTTCTGTAGAAACTGCAAGTGGACATTTCGAGCGCTAAGGGGCCTATAACGGAAAAAGGAATATCTTCAAATAAAAACGACACAGAGTTATTCTGTGAAACGCCTTTCTGTTCTGTGTATTCAACTAACAGAGTTGAAGCTTACTTTTGAATTTGCAGTTCTGACACACTCTTTCTGTAGAAATTGCAAGTTTAAATTCAAAGCGCTATGGGGTCTATTGCGGACAAAGGAATATCTTCAAAAAAAAGCTACACAGAAGCATTCTGTGATACTTCTTTCTGTTCTGTGCATTCAACTAACAGAGTTGAAGCTTGCTTATGGTTGAGCAGTTCCGAAACACTCTTTCTGTAGAAACTACAAGTGCACATTTCTAGCGCTAAGGGGCCTATAGTGGAAAAAGATATATCTAAAAATAAAAACTACACAGAAGCATTCTGTGAAACTTCTTTCTGTTCTGTGCATTTCATTAAAAGGGTTGAAGATTACTTTTGATTGAGCATTTCTGAAACCCTCTATCTGTAGAAACTGCAAGTGTACATTCTGAGAGCTAAGGGGCCTATAGTGGATAAAGGAATATCTTCAAATAAGAACAACACAGAAGCATTCTGTGAATCTTCTTTCTGTTCTGTGCATTCAACTAACAGAGTTGAACCTTTCTTTTGATTGAGTAATTCTGAAACACTCTTTCTGTAGAAACTGCATGCGGACATTCGTGGCGCTAAGGGGCCTATAGTTAAAAAAGGCCTATCTTCAAATAAAAACTATACAGAAGCATTCTCTGAAACTTCTTTCAATTCTGTGCATTCAACTAACAGACTTGAATCTTACTTTTGATTGAGCAGTTCTGGCACACTCTTTCTATAGAAACTGCAAGTGTACATTCGGAGCTCTAAGTGGCCTGTAGTGGAAAAAGGAATATCTTCAAATAAAAACTATGCACTAGCATTCTGTGAAACTTCTTTCTGTTCTGTGCATTCAACCAACAGAGTTCAAGCTTACTTTTGATTAAGCAGTTCTGAAACAGTCTTTCTTTAGAAACTGCAAGTGGACATTCGGAGCGCTAAGGGGGCTAAGGTGGAAAAAGGAATATCCTCAAATAAAAACTACACAGAAGCATTCTGTTAAACTTCTTTCTGTTCTGTGCATACAACTAACCGAGTTGAAGCTTACTTTTGATTGAGCAGTTCGGAAACACTCTTTCTGTAGAAACCGCAAGTGGACATTCTTAGCGCTAAGGGGCTTATAGTGGAAAAAGATATATCTTCAAATAAAAACTACACAGAAGCATTCTGTGAAACGTCTTCCTGTTCAGTGCATTCAACTAACAGATTTGAAGCGTACTTTTGTTTGAGAAGTTCTAAAACTCTCTTTCTGTAGAAACTGCAAATGGAAATACGGAGCACTAAGGGACATATAGTGGAAAAAGGAATATCTTCAAATAAAAGCTACACAAAAGCATTCTGCGAAAATTCTTTCTGGTCTGTGCATTCAGTTAACAGAGTTGAACCTTACTTTTGATTGAGAAGTTCTGAAACACTCCTTCTGTAGAAACTATAAGCGAACATTCGGAGTTCTTACGGGCCTATAGTGGAAAAAGGAATATCTTCAAATAAAAACTATGCAGAAGCATTCTGCGAAACTTCTTTCTGATGTGTGCATTCAAAGAACAGAGTTGAAGCTTACTTTTGATTGAGAAGCTCTGAAACACTCTTTCTGTAGAAACTGCAAGTGGACATTCGGAGCGCTAATGAGCCTGTAGTGGAAAAAGGAATATCTTCAAATAAAAAATACACAGAAGCATTCTGCGAAACTTCTTTCTGTTCTGTGCATTCAACTAGCAGAGTTGAACCTTACATTTGATTGAGCAGTTGTGACACACACTTTTTGTAGAAATTGCAAGAGGACATTCTGTGCGCTAAGGGGCCTACGGTGGAAAAAGGAATATCTTCAAACAAAAAGTACACAGAAGCATTCTGTGAAACGTGTTTCTGATGTGTGCATTCAACTAACAGATTTGAACCTTACTTTTGATTGAGAAATTCTGAAAGTCTCTTTCTGTAGAAACTGCCAGCGGACATTCTGAGTGCTAAGGGGCCTATAGTGGAAAAAGAAATATCTTCAAATAAAAATTACACAGAAGCATTCTGCAAAACTTCTTTCAGATCTGTGCATTCAACTAACAGAGTTGAACCTTACTTTAGATTGAGAAGTTCTGAAACTCTCTTTTGTAGAAACTGCAAGCAGACATTCGGAGCGCTCAGGGGAAAATAGTGCAAAAAGGGATATCTTCAAATAAAAACTACACTGAAGCATTCCGCAAAACTTCTTTCAGATCTGTGCATTCAACTAGCAGAGTTGAACATTACTTTTGATTGAGGAGTATTGAAACTCTCTTTCTGTGGAAACTGCAAGCAGACATTCGGAGGGCTAAGTGACCTATAGTGGAAAAAGGTATACCTTCAACTAAAAACTACACAGAAGCATTCTGTGAAACTTCTTTGTGATCTGTGCATTCAAATAACAGAGTTCAACTTACTTTTGATAGAGAAGTTCTGAAACACTGTTTCTGTAGAACCTACAAGCGGACATTCAGATCACTAAGGTGCCTATAGTGGAAAAAGGACTATGTTCAAATAAAAACTACACAGAAGCATTCTGCGAATCTTCTTTCTGATCTGTGCGTTCATCTAACAGAGCTGAACCTTACTTTTGATTGAGAAGCTCTGAAAATCTCTTTCTGTAGGAACTGCAAGTGCATATTCGGAGCGCTAATGGGCCTATAGTGGAACAAGGGTTAACTTCTAATAAAAACTACACAGAAGCATTCTACGAAACTTCTTTCTGCACGGTGCATTCAAATAGCAGAGTTGAACCTTACTTTTTAATGAGCAGTTCTGAAACACTCTTTCTGTAGAAATGGCAAGCGGACATTCGGATGGCTAAGTGGCATATAGTGGAAAAAGGAATATCTTCAAATAAAAACTACACAGAAGCATTTTGTGAAACTACTTTCTGATCTCTGTATTCAACAAGCAGAGTTCAACCTTACTTTTGATTGAGAAGTTCGGAAACTCTCTTTCTGTAGAAAGTGCAAGCGGACATTTGGAGTGCTAAGAGGCCAACAGTGGAAAAAGGAATATCTTCAAATATCAACTACACAGAAGCATTCTTCGAAACTTCTTTCTGATCTGTGCATTCAACTAGCAGAGTAGAACCATACTTTTGATTGAGGAGTTTAGAAACAAACTTTCTGTAGAAACCAAAAATGGAAATTCAGAGCGCTAAGGGGCCTATAGTGGAAAAAGGCATATCTTCAGACAACAACTACACTGAAGCATTCTGCAAAACTTCTTTCCGATCTGTGCATTCAACAAGCAGAGTTGAAACTTACTTTTGATTGAGCAGTTCTGAAACACTATTTCTGTAGAAACTGGAAGCGGACAATCGGAGCGCCAAGGGGCCTATAGTGGAAAAAGGAATATCTTCAACTAAAAACTACACAGCAGCATTCTGCAAAACTTCTTTCTGATCTGTGCATTCAACTAGCAGTGTTGAACCTTATTTTGATTGAGCAGTTGTGAAAGAGTCTTTCTGTAAACCTGCAAACTGACATTCGGAGCGCTAAAGGGCCTATAGTGGAAAAAGAAATACCTTCAAATAAACACTACACATAAGCATTCTGTAAAACTTCATTCTGATCTGTGCATTCAACTAGCAGAGTTCAACCTTACTTTTGATTGAGGAGTTATGAAGCACTGTTTCTGTAGAAACTGCAAGTGGACATTCGTAGCGCTAAGGGGCCTATAGTGGAAAAAGTAATATCTTCAAATAAAACTACACAGAAGCATTCTGTGAAACTTCTTTCTGATCTGTGCATTCAAGTAACAGAGTTGAACCTTACTTTTGATTGAGGAGTTGTGAAACACTCTTTCTGTAGAACCTGCAAGTGGACATTTGGAGCGCTAAGGGTCCAATAGTGGAAAAAGAATATCTTCAAAGAAAAACTACACAGAAGCATTCTGTGAAACTTCTTTCTGAACTGTGCATTCAACTAACAGAGTTGAACCTTTGTTTTGAATCAGGAGTTCTGAAAAACTATTTCTGCAGACAATGCAAGTGGACATTCGGAGCGCTATGGGACCTATAGAGGAAAAAGGAATATTTTCAAATAAAACCTACACAGAAACATTCTGTGAAACTTCTTTCTGGTCTGTGAATTCAACTGACAGAGTTGAATCTTACTTTGATTTAGGAGTTCATGAAACACTCTTTCTGTAGAAACTTCAAGTGGACATTCGGAGCGCTAAAGTGAGTATAGTGGAAAAACGAATATTATAAAATAAAAACGACACATAAGCATTCTGTGAAACTTCCTTCTGATCTGTGCATTCAACTAACAGAGTTGAACCTTACTTTTGATTGAGGAGTTCTGAAATACTCTTTCTGTAGGAACTGCAAGTGGACATTCGGAGCGTAAAGGGGCCTATAGTGGAAAAAGGAATAAGTTCAAATAAAAAGTACACAGAAGCATTCTGTGAAATTTCTTTCTGATCTGTGCATTCAACTAACAGAGTTCAAACTTACTTTCGATTTAGGAGTTCTGAAACACTGTTTCTGTAGAAACTGCAAGTGGAAATTTGTAGCGCTAAGGGTCCTATAGTGAAAAGGGAATATCTTCAAATAAAAAGTACACAGAAGCATTCTGTGAATCTTCTTTCAGTTCTGTGCATTCAACTAACAGATTTGAAGCTTACTTTTGATTGAGCAGTTCTGAAACACTCTTTCTGTAGAAACTGCCAGTTTTCCTTTGGAGCGCTAAGAACCCTAGAGTGGAAAAATATGTATCTTCAAAAAAAACTACACAGAAGCATTCTGTGTAACTTCTTTCTGTTCTCTGCATGCAACTAACAGAGTTGAAGCTCACTTTAGACTGAGCAGTTCTGAAACAATCTTTCTATAGAAACTGCAAGTGGACATCCTGAGAGCTAAGGGGTGTATAGTGGAAAAAGGAATATTCTCAAATAAAAACAACACAGAAGCATTCTGTGAAACTTCTTTCTATTCTGTGCATTCAACTAACAGAGTTGAACCTTACTTTTGATTGAGCAGTTCTGAAACACTCTTTCTGTAGAAACTGCAAGTGCACATTCGGAGCGCTAAGGGGCCTATAGCGGAAAAAGGTATATCCTCAAATAAAAACTACACAGAAGCATTCTCTGAAACTTCTTTCTGTTCTGTGCATTCAACTAAAAGAGTTGAAACTTACTTTTGGTTGAGCAGTTCTGACACTCTCTTTCTGTAGAAACTGCAAGTGAACATTCGGAGCTCTATGAGGCCTATAATGGAAAAAGGAATATCTTCCAATAAAAACTACACACAAGCATTCTGTGAATCTTCTTTCTGTTCTGTGCATTCAACTAAGAGACTTGAAGCTTACTTTTGATTGAGCAGTTCTGAAACACTCCTTCCATAGAAACTGCAGGTGGACATTCGGAGCACTAAGGTGCCTATACTGCAAAAAGGAATATCTTCAAATAAAAACTACACAGAAGCATTCTGTGAAACTTCTTTCTGTTCTGTGCATTCAACTAACAGACTTGAACCTTACTTTTGATAGAGCAATTCTGAAACACTCTTTCTGTAGAAACTGCAAGGGGAAATTCAAGGAGCTGAGGGTCCTATAGTGAAAAAGGACTGTCTTCAAATAAAAACTACACAGAAGCATTCTGTGAAACTTCTTTCTGGTCTGTGCATTCAACTAACACCGTTGATTCTTACTTATGATTGAGCAGTTCTGAAACACTCTTTCTGAAGAATCTGCAAGTGCACATTCTGAGAGCTAAGGGGCCTATATTGGAAAAAGAAACTTCTTCAAATAAAAACAACACATAAGGATTCTGTGAAACTTCTTTCTGTTCTGTGCATGCAACTAACATAGTTGAACCTTACTTTTTATTGAGCAATTCCAAAACACTCTTTATGTAGAAACTGCAAGTGGAAATTTGAGGCGCTAATGGGCCTATAGTGAACAAAGGAATATCTTCAATAAAAACAACACAGAAGCTTTCTGTGAAACTTCTTTCAGTTCTGTGCATCCAACTAACAGAGTGGAACCTTACTTTTGATTGAGCACTTCTGAAACACTCTTTCTGTAGAAACTGCAAGCGGATATTCAGAGCGCTTAGGGGCCTATAGTGGAAAAAGGAATATCTTCAAATAAATACTACACAGAAGCATTCTGCGAACCTTCTTCCTGATCTGTGCATTCAACTAGCAGAGTTGAACCTTAGTTTTGATTGTGCAGTTCTCAAACACTCTTCCTTTAGAAACTGCAAGCGGACATTCAGAGCGCTAAGGGGCCAATAGTGGAAAAAGGAATATCTTCAAATAAAAACTACACAGAAGCATTCTGCGATACATCTATGTGTTCTGTGCACTCAACTAGCAGACTTTAAGCTTACTTTGATAGAGCAGTTCTGAAACATTCTTTCTGTAGAAACTGCAAGCAGACATTCGGAGGGCTAGGGGGCCTATAGTGTAAAAAGGAATATCTTCAAATAAAAACTACACAGAAGCAATCTGCGAAAATTCTTTCTGATCTGTGCATTCAACTAACAGATTTGAACCTTACTTTTCATTGAGCAGTTCTGGACCTCTCTTTCTGAAGAAACTGCAAGTGGACATTCGGAGCGGTGAGAGGCCTATAGTGGAAGAAGGAATATCTTCAAATAAAAACTACACAGAAGCATTCTGGCAAACTTCTTTCTGATCTGTGCATTCAACTAACAGAGTTGAATCTTACTATTGATTGAGAACTTCTGAAACTCTCTTTCTGTAGAAACTGCAAGGGGACATGCGGAGCCCTACGGGGCCTATAGTGTAAAAAGGAATAACTTCAAATAAAAACTACACAGAAGCATTCTGCGAAACTTCTTTCTGATCTAAGCATTCAACTAATGGAGTTGAACCTTACTTCTGGTTGACAAGTTCTGAAATTCTCTCTCTCTAGAAATTGCAAGTGGATGTTCGGAGTGCTTAGGGGCCTGTCGTGGAAAAAGGAATATCTTCAAATAAAAACTACACAGAATCGTTCTGTGAAACTTCTTTCTGTTCTGTACATTCAACTAACACTGTTGAAGCTTACTTTTGATTGAGCAGTTCTGAAACACTCTTTCTGTAGAAACTGCAAGTTTACCTTTGGAGCGCTAAGTGGCCTAGAGTAGAAAAATATATATCTTCAAATAAAAACTACACAGAAGCATTCTGTGAAACTTCTTTCTCTTCTGTGCATTCAACTAACAGAGTTGAAGCTCAATTTTGATTGAGCAGTTCTGAAACAATCTCTCTTTAGAAACTGCAAGTGGACATCCTGAGAGCTAATGGGCGTCTAGTGGAAAAAGATATATTCTCAAATAAAAACAACACAGATGCATTCTGTCAAACATCTTTCTATTCTGTGCATTCAACTAACAGAGTTGAAACTTACTTTTGATTGAGCAGTTCTGAAACACTCTTTCTGTAGAAACTGCATGTGCACATTCCGAGCGCTAAGGGGCCTACAGCGGAAAAAGTAATATCCTCAAATAAAAACTACACAGAAGCATTCTCTGAAACATCTTTCTGTCTGTGCATTCAACTGACAGAGTTGAAACTTACTTTATATTGAGCAGTTCTGACACACTCTTTCTGTAGAAACTGCAAGTGGAAATTCAGAGCGCTAAGAGGCCGATAATGGAAAAAGGAATATCTTCAAATAAAAACTACACACAAGCATTCCGTGAATCTCATTTCTGTTCTGTGCATTCAACTAAGAGGGTTGAAGCTTACTTTTGATTGAGCAGTTCTGAAACTCTCCTTCTGTAGAAACTGCAAGTGGACATTCGGAGCGCTAAGGGGCCTATAGTGCAAAAAGGTATATTTTCAAATTAAAACTACACAGAAGCATTCTGTGAAACTTCTTTCTGTTCTGTGCATTCAACTAAGAGAGTTGAAGCTTACTTTTGATTTTGCAGTGCTGACACACTCTTTCTGTAGAAACTGCAAGTTTACCGTCGGAGCGCTATGTGGCCTATAGTGGAAAAAGGAATATATAAAAATAAAAGCTACACAGAAGCATTCTGTGAAACTTCTTTCTTTTCTGTGCATTCAACAAACAGAGTTGAAGCTTACTTATGATTGAGCAGTTCTGAAACACTCTGTAGAAAGGGCAAGTGCACATTTGGAGCGCTAAGGGGCCTATGTTGGAAAAAGATATATCTTCACATAAAAACTACACAGAAGAATTCTGTGAAACTTCTTTCTCTTCTGTGCATTCAACTAGCAGAATTGAAGCTTACTTTTGATTTTGCATTTCTGACACACTCTTTCTGTAGAAATTGCAAGTTTAAATTCCTAGCGCTTTGGGGCCTATAGTGGAAAATGGAATGTCTTCAAATGAAAGCTACACAGAAGCATTCTGTGAAAATGCTTTCTGATCTGTGCATTCAACTAGCAGAGTTGCACCTTAGTTTTGATTCTGCAGTTCTGAAACTCTCTTCCTGTAGAAACTGCAAGCGGACATTCAGAGCGCTAAGGGGCCAATAGTGGAAAAAGGAATATCTTCAAATAAAAACTACACAGAAGCATTCTGTGAAACTTCTTTCTCATCTGCACATTCAACTAGCAGAGTTGAAGCTTACTTTTGATTGAGCAGTTCTGAAACATTCTTTCTGTAGAAACTGCAAGCAGACATTCGGAGCTCGAAGTGGCCTATAGTGAAAAAAGGAATATCTTCAAATAAAAACTACACAGAAGCAATCTGCGAAAATTCTTTCTGATCTGTGCATTCAACTGACAGAGTTGAACCTTACTTTTGATTGAGAAATTCTGGACCTCTCTTTCTGTAGAAACTGCAAGCAGACATTCGAAGCGGTGAGAGGCCTATAGTGGAAGAAGGAATATCTTCAAATAAAAACTACACAGAAGCATTCTGGGAAACTCCTTTGTGATCTGTGCATTCAACTAACAGAGTTGAACTTTACTATTGATTGAGAACTTTGGAAACTCTCTTTCTGTAGAAACTGCAAGCGGACATTCGGAGCGCCAAGGGGCCTGCAGTGGAAAAAAGAATATCTTCAATAAAAACTACACAGAAGCATTCTGTGAAACTTCTTTCTGATCTAAGCATTCAACTAACGGAGTTGAACCTTACTTCTGATTGACAAGTTCTGAAATTCTCTCTCTCTAGAAACTGCAAGCGGATGTTCGGAGCACTTAGGGGCCGATAGTGGAAAAAGGAATATCTTCAAATAATAACTACACAGAAGCATTCTGCGAAACATCTTTCTGATCTGTGCATTCAACTAACAGAGTTGAACTTTACTTTTGATTGAGAAGTTCTGGACCTCTCTTTCTGTAGGAACTGCAAGCGGACATTCGGAGTGCTAAGAGGCCTGTAGTGGAAAAAGGAAAATGTTCAAATAAAAACTACAGAGAAGCATTCTGTGAAACTTCTCTTACATCTGTGCATTCAACTAACAGATTTGAACCTTACTTTTGAATCAGAAGTTCTGAAACTCTTTCTCTGTAGAAACTACAAGCAGACGGTTGGAGCACTAAGGGGCCTATAGTAGAAAAAGAAATATCTTCAAATAAAAACTACACAGAAGCATTCTGCGAACCTTCTTCCTGATCTCTGCATTTACCTAGCAGAGTTGAACATTTGTTTTGATTGAGGAGTTTTGAAACACTCCTTTTGCAGAAACTGCAAGTGGACATTTTGAGTGCTAAGGGGCCCATAGGGGGAAAAGAAATACCTTCAAATGAAAACAACAAAGAAGCATTGTGTGAGCCTTCTTTCTGCTCTGTGCATTCAACTAGTGGAGTTGAAACTTACTTTTCATTGAGCAGTTCTGAGACACTCTTTCTGTAGAAACTGCAAGCGAACATTCATAGCGCTAAGGGGCCTAGAGTGGAACAAGGAATATCTTCAAATAAAAACTACACAGAGGCATTCTGCGAAACTTCTTTCTGATCTGTGCATTCAACTAGCAGAGTTGAACCTTTCTTTTCATTGAGCAGTTCTGAAACACTCTTTCTGTGGAAACTGCCAGCGGACATTCAGAGCGCTAAGGGGCGTATAGTGGAAAAAGTAATATCATCAAATAAAAAGTACAAAGAAGCATTCTGCGAAACTTCTTTATGATCTGTGCATTCAACTAGCAGAGTTGAAGCTTACTTTTGATTGAACATTTCTGAAACACACTTTCTGTAGGAAATGCAAGCGGACATTCGGAGCGCTAAAGATCCTATAGTGGAAAAAGGAATATCTTCAAATAAAAACTACACAAAAGCATTCTGCGAAACTTCTTTCTGATCTGTGCATTCAACTAACAGGGTGGAACCTTACTTTTGATTGAGAAGTTCTGAAACTCTCTTTCTCTAGAAACTGCAAGCGGACATTCAGAGTGCTAAGGGGCCTATAGTGGAAAAAGGAATATCTTCAAATAAATACTACAGGGAAGCATTCTGCAAAACTTCTTTCAGATCTGTGGATTCACCTAACAGAGTTGAGCCTCACGTTTGATTGAGAAGTTCTGGAACTCTCTTTCTGTAGAAACTGCAAGTGAACATTTGGAGCGGTAAGGGGCCTATAGTGGAAAAAGCAATATCTTCAAATAAAAACTGCACAGAATCATTCTGTGAAACTCCTTTCTGATCTGTGCATTCAAGTAACAGAGTTGAACCTTACTTTTGAATGAGAAGTTCTGAAACTCTCTCTCTGTGGAAACTGCAAGCGGATATTCGGAGCTCGAAGGGTCCTATACTGGAAAAACGAATATGTTCAAATATAAACTACACAGAAGCATTCTGCGAAACTTGTTTCTCATCTGCGAAATCAACTACCAGAGTTGAACCCTACGTTTGATTGAGCAGATCTGAAACACTCTTTCTGTAGAAACTGCAAGTGGACAGTCGGAGCTCTAAGAGGCCAATAGTGTAAAAACGAATATCTTCAAATAAAAACCACACAGAAGCATTCTGCGAAACTTCCTTCTGATATGTGCATTCAACTAGCACAGTTGAAACTTACTTTGGACTGAGCATTTCTGACATACTCTTTCTGTAGAAATTGCATGCGGACATGCGGAGCGCTACAGGGCCTACAGTGTAAAAAGTAATATCTTCAAATAAAAACTACACAGAAGCATTCTGCGAAACTTCTTCCTGATCTGTGCATTCAACTAGCACAGTTGAAACTTACTTTTGACTGAGCATTTCTGACATACTCTTTCTGTAGAAATTGCATGCGGACATCCTGATCGCTAAGGGGCCAATAGTGGGAAAAGGAATATCTTCAAATAAAAACTACACAGAAGCATTGTGTGAAACTTCTTTCTGATCTGTCCATTCAACTCTCAGAGTTGAACCTTACTTTTGATTGAGCAGTTCTGAAACACATTTCTATAGCAACTGCAAGTGGACATTCTGAGCACTTAGGGGCCTATACTGTGAAAAGGAATATCTTCAAATAAAAACTACACAGAATCATTCTGTGAAACTTCTTTCTGATTTGTGCATTCAACTACCAGAGTTGAACCTCACTTTTTGTTGAGCATTTCGGAAACACTCTTTCTGTAGAAACTGCAAGGGGACATTCGGAGCTCTAAGGGGCATACAGTGGAAAAAGGAATATCTTCAAATAAAAACTACACAGAATCATTCTGCGAAACTTCTTTCTGATCTGTGCATTCAACTCGCAGAGTTGAACCTTACTTTTGATTGAGCAGTTCTGAAACACTCTTTCTGTAGAAACTGCAGGCGGACATTCATAATGCTAATGGGCCTAGAGTGGAAAAAGGAATATCTTCAAATAAAAACTACACAGAAGCATTCTGCAAAACTTCTTTCTGATCTGTGCCTTCAAGTAGCAGAGTTGAACCTTCCTATTGATTGAGCAATTCTGAAACACTCTTTCTGTAGAAACTGCAAACGGACATTCGGAGCGCTAAGGGGCCTATAGTGGAAAAAGGAATATCTTCAAATAAAAACTACACGGAGGGGTTCTGGGAAGCTGCTTTCCAGTCTGTGCATGCAACTAGCAGAGTTGAACCTTACCTTTCATTGAGCAGTTCTGAAACACTCTTTCTGTAGAAACTGCTAGTGGATATTTGGAGCGCTAAGTAGCCAATAGTGTAAAAAGGAATATCTTCAAATAAAAACTACAGAGAAGCATTCTGCGAAACTTTTTTCTCATCTGCGCTTTCAACAAGCAGAGTTGAAACTTACGTTTGATTGAGCAGTTCTGAAACACTCTTTATGTAGAAACTGCAAGCGGACATTTGGAGCACTAAGGGGCCAATAGTGTAAAAAAGAATATCTTCAAATAAAAGCTACACAGAAGCATTCTGTGAAACTCCTTTCTCATCTGTGTATTCAACTAGCAGAGTTGAACCTTACGTTTGATTGAGCAGTTCTGAAACACTCTTTCTGTAGAAATTTCAAGCGGACATTCGGAGCACTTAGGGGCCTATAGTGGAAAACGGAATATCTTCAAATAAAAACTACACAGAAGCATTCTGCGAAACTTCTTTCTGATCTGTGCATTCAACTAACAGAGTTGAACCTTACTTTTGATTGAGAAGTTCTGGACCTCTCTTTCTGTAGAAACAGCAAGCGGACATTCGGAGCGGTGAGAGGCCTATAGTGGAAAACGGAATATCTTCAAATAGAAACCACACAGAACCATTCTGCGGATCTTCTTTCTGATCTGTGCATTCAACTAACAGAGTTGAACCTTACTTTTGAATCAGAAGTTCTGAAACTCTGTCTCTGTAGTAACTGCAAGCGGACATTCGGAGCGCTAAGGGGCCAATAGTGGAAAAGGGAATATCTTCAAATAAAAAATACACAGAAGCATTCTGTGAAACTTCTTTTATATCTGTGCATTCAACAAACAGGGTTGAACCTTACTTTTCAGTCAGAAGTTCTGAAACTCTTTCTCTGTAGAAACTTACTTTTGATTGAGCAGTTCTGAGACACTCTTTCTGTAGAAACTGCAAGTGAACATTCGGAGCGCTAAGGGGCCTAGAGTGGAACAAGTAATATCTTCAAATAAAAACTACACAGAAGCATTCTGCGAAACTTCTTTCTGATCTGTGCATTCAACTAGCAGAGTTGAACCTTTCTTTTGATTGAGCAGTTCTGAAACACTCTTCCTGTGCAAACTGCCGGCGGACATTCAGAGCGCTAAGGGGCCTATAGTGGAAAAAGGAATATCATCAAATAAAAAGTACAAAGAAGCATTCTGCGAAACTTCTTTATGATCTGTGCATTCAACTAGCAGAGTTGAACCTTACTTTTGATTGAACAGTTCTGAAACACACTTTCTGTAGGAAATGCAAGCGGACATTCGGAGCGCTAAGAAGCCTATAGTGGAAAAAGGAATATCTTCAAATAAAAACTACTCGGAAGCATTCTGCGAAACTTCTTTCTGATCTGTGCATTCAACTAACAGAGTTGAACCTTACTTTTGATTGAGAAGTTCTGAAACTCTCTTTCTGTAGAAACTGCAAGCGGACATTCAGAGCGCTAAGGGGCCTAGAATGGAAAAAGGAATATTTTCAAATGAAAACTGTACAGAAGCATTCTGCCAGACTACTTTCTGATCTGTGCATTCTACTAGTGGAGGTAAACCTTACTGTTGATTGCGGAGTTCTGAAACACTCTTTCGATAGAAACTGCCAGCGCACAGTCCGAGTGCTAAGGGGCCTGTAGTGGAAAAAGGAATATCATCAAATAAAAGCTACACAGAAGCATTCAATGAAATACTTTCTGATGTGTGCATTCAACTAGCAAAGTTGAACCTTACTTTTGATTGAGAAGTTCTGAAACTCTCTTTCTCTAGAAACTGCAAGCGGACATTCGGAGCGCTAAGGGGCCTATAGTGGAAAAAGGAATATCTTCAAATAAATACTACAGGGAAGCATTCTGCGAAACTTCTTTCAGATCCGTAGATTCAACTAACAGAGTTGAACCTCACGTTTGATTTAGAAGTTCCAGAACTCTCTTTCTGTAGAAACTGCAAGCGAACATTCGGAGCGGTAAGAGGCCTATAGTGGAAAAAGGAATATCTTCAAATAAAAACTACACAGAATAATTCTGTGAAACTCCATTCTGATCTGTGCATTCAAGCAACAGAGTTGAACCTTACTTTTGAATGAGAAGTTCTGAAACTCTCTCTCTGTGGAAACTGCAAGCGGATATTTGGAGCGCTAAGGGGCCTATAGTGGAAAAAGGAATATCCTCAACTAAAATCTACACAGAAGCATTCTGAGAAACTTCTTTCCGATCTGCGCATTCAACTAGCAGAGTTGAACCTTACTTTTGATTGAGCAGTTCTGAAACACTCCTTCTGTAGAAACTGCAAGCGGACATTCGGAGCTTGAAGGGGCCTATAGTGGAAAAAGGAATATCTTCAAATATAAACTACCCAGAAGCATTCTGCGAAACTTGTTTCTCATCTGTGAAATCAACTGGCAGAGTTGTACCTTACGTTTGATTGAGCAGTTATGAAACACTCTTTCTGTAGAAACTGCAAGCGGACATTCGGAGCACTAAGGGGCCAATAGTGTAAAAATGAATATCTTCAAATAAAACCACACAGAAGCATTCTGCGAAACTTCTTTCTGATCTGTGCATTCAACTAGCAGAGGTGAACCTTACTTTTGATTGAGGAGTTTTGGACCTCTCTTTCTGAAGAAACTGAAAGTTGACATTCGGAGCGCTAAGAGGCCTGTAGTGGAAAAATGAAAATGTTCAAATAAAAACTATACAGAAGCATTCTGTGAACCTTCTTTCTGATCTGTGCATTCAACTAATATATTTGAACCTTACATTTCAATCAGAAGTTCTGGACCTCTCCTTATGTAGAAACTGCAAGCGGATATTCGGAGAGCTAACGGGCCTGTAGTGGAAAAAGGAATATCTTCAATTAAAAACTACACAGAAGCATTCTGCGAAACTACTTTCTGATCTGTGCATTTACCTAGCAGGATTGAACATTACTTTTGATTGAGGAGCTTTGAAACACTCATTTTGTAGTAACTGCAAGCTGACATTCAGAGCCCTAAGGGGCCTATAGTGGAAAAAGGAATATCTTCAAATAAAAACTACACAGAAGCATTGTACGAAACTTCTTCCTGTTCTGTGCATTCAACTAGCAGAGTTGAAACTTACTTTTGACTGAGCATTTCTGAAATAATCTTTCTGTAGAAACTGCCAGCGGACATTCTGATCGCTAAGGGGCCAAGAGTGGGAAAAGGAATATGTTCAAATAAACACTACACAGCGGCATTGTGTGAAACTACTTTCTGATCTGTCCATTCAACTATCAGAGTTGAATCTTACATTTGATTGAGCAGTTCTGAAACACAGTTTCTGTAGAAACTGCAAGCGGACATTCTGAGCACTTAGGGGCCTAAAGTGGGAAAAGGAATATCTCAAATAAAACTACAAAGAAGCATTCTGTGAAACTTCTTTCTGATCTGTGCATTCAACTGGCAGAGTTGAACCTTACTTTTGATTGACATGTTCTGAAACACTCTTTCTGTAGAAACCGCAAGTGGACATTCGGAGCTCTAAGGGGCCTACAGTGGAAAAAGGAATATCTTCAAATAAAAACTACACAGAAGCATTCTGCAAAACTTCTTTCTGATTTGTGCATTCAACTACCAGAGTTGAACCTTATTTTTTATTGAGCATTTCGGAAATACTCTTTCAGTATAAACTGCAAGCGGACATTTGGAGCTCTATGGGGCCTATAGTGGAAAAAGGAATATCTTGAAATAAAAACTACACAGAATCGTTCTGCAAAACTTCCTTCTGACCTGTGCATTCAACTCACAGAGTTGAACCTTACTTTTGATTGAGCAGTTCTGAAATGCTTTTTCTGTAGAAACTGCAAGCAGACATTCAGAGCGCTAATGGGCCTATAGTGGAAAAAGGAATATCTTCAAATAAAAACTACACAGAAACATTCTGCGAAACTACTTTCTGATCTGTGCCTTCAACTGGCAGAGTTGAACCTTCCTATTGATTGAGCAATTCTGAAACACTCTTTCTGTAGAAACTGCAAACGGACATTCGGAGCACTAAGGGGCCTATAGTGGAAAAAGGAATATCTTCAAAGAAAAACTACACGGAAGCGTCCTGCGAAACTGCTTTCCAGTCTGTGCACTCAACTGGCAGAGTTGAACCTTACGTTTGATTGGGCAGTTCTGAAACACTCTTTCTGTAGAAACTGCAAGCGGACATTCGGAGCGCCAGGGAGCCAATAGTGTAAAAAGGAATAACTTCAAATAAAAACTACACAGAAGCATTCTGCGAAAATTGTTTCTCGTCTGCGAAATCAACTAGCAGAGTTGAACCTTACGTTTGATTGAGCAGTTCTGAAACACTCTTTCTGTAGAAACTGCAAGCGTACATTCGGAGCACTAAGGGGCCTAGAGTGTAAAAATGAATATCTTCAAATAAAAACCACACAGAAGCATTCTGTGAAACTTCTTTCTGATCTGTGCATTCAACTGGCAGAGTTGAACCTTACTTTTGATTGAGGAGTTCTGAAACACTCTTTCTGTAGAAACTGCAAGCGGACATTCAGGGCGCTAAGGGGCCTAAAGTGGAAAAAGGAATATCTTCAAATAAAAAATTCACAGAAACATTCCGCGAAACTTCTTTCTGATCTGTGCATTCAACTAGCAGAATTGAACTTTTCTTTTGATTGAGCAGTTCTGAAACACTCTTTCTGTGGGAACTGCAAGCTGACATTCGGAGCACTATGGGGCCTATAGTGGAAAAAGGTATATATTCAAATAAAAACTACACGGAAGAATTCTGCGAAACTTCCTTCTGATCTGTGCATTCAACTAACACAATTGAACCTTACTTTTGATTGAGAATTTATGAAACTCTCTCTCTGTAGAAACTGCAAGCGGATATTCCGAGCGCTAAGGGGCCTATCATGGAAAAAGGAATATCTTCAAAGAAAAACTACACAGAAGCATTCTGCGAAACTTCTTTCTGATGTGTGCATTCAACTAACAGAGTTAAACCTTACTTTTGATTGAGAAGTTCTGGACCTCTCTTTCTGTAGAAACTGCAAGCGGACATTCGGAGCGGTGAGAGGCCTATAGTGGAAAAAGGAATATGTTCAAATAAAAACCACACAGAACCATTCTGCGGATCTTCTTTCTGATCTGTGCATTCAACTAACAGAGTTGAACCTTACTTTTGAATCAGAAGTTCTGAAACTCTTTCTCTGTAGAAACTACAAGCGGACAGTTGGAGCGCTAAGGGGCCTATAGTGGAAAAAGAAATATCTTCAAATAAAAACTACACGGAAGCATTCTGCGAACCTTCTTCCTGATCTCTGCATTTACCTAGCAGAGTTGAACATTTGTTTTGATTGGGGAGTTTTGAAACACTCCTTTTGTAGAAACTGCAAGCGGACATTTGGAGTGCTAAGGGGCCCATAGTGGAAAAAGCAATACCTTCAAATGAAAACAACAAAGAAGCATTGTGTGAGCCTTCTTTCTGCTCTGTGCATTCAACTAGTGGAGTTGAAACTTACTTTTGATTGAGCAGTTCTGAGACACCCTTTCTGTAGAAACTGCAAGCGAACATTTGGAGGGCTAAGGGGCCTAGAGTGGAACAAGGAATATCTTCAAATAAAAACTACACAGAAGCATTCTGTGAAACTTCTTTCTGATCTGTGTATTCAACTAGCAGAGTTGAACCTTTCTTTTCATTGAGCAGTTCTGAAACACTCTTTCTGTGGAAACTGCCAGCGGACATTCAGAGCACTAAGAGGCCTATAGTGGAAAAAGTAATATCATAAAATAAAAAGTACAAACAAGCATTCTGTGAAACTTCTCTATGATCTGGCATTTAACTAGCAGAGTTGAACCTTACTTTTGATTGAACAGTTCTGAAACACACTTTCTGTAGGAAATGCAAGCGGACATTCATAGCGCTAAGGGGCCTATAGTGGAAAAAGGAATATCTTCAAATAAATACTACAAAGAAGCATTCTGCAAAACTTCTTTCTGATCTGTGCATTCAACTAACAGAGTTGAACCTTACTTTTGATTGAGAAGTTCTGAAACTCTCTTTCTGTAGAAACTGCAAGAGGATATTCGGAGCGCTAAGGGGCCCATAGTGGAAAAGGAATATCTTCAAATAAAACTACACAGAAGCATTCTGCGAAACTTCTTTCTGATATCTGCATTCAACTAACAGAGTTCAACCTTACTTTTGATTGAGAAGTTACGAAACTCTCTCTCTGTAGAAACTGCAAGTGGATATTCTCTGCGCGAAGGGGCCTATCATGGAAAAAGGAATATCTTCAAAGAAAAACTAAACGGAAACATTCTGAGAAACTACTTTCTGATCTGTGCATTCAAGTAGCAAAGTTGAACCTTACTTTTCATTGAGAAGTGCTGAAACTCTCTTTGTGTAGAAACTGCAAGCGGACATTCGGAGTGCTAAGAGGCCTATAGTGGAAAAAGGAATATCTTCAAATAAAAACTATACAGAAGCATTCTGCGAAACTTCTTTCTGATCTGTGCATTCAACTAACAGATTTGAACCTTACTTTTGATTGAGCAGTTCTGAGAAACTCTTTCTGTAGAAACTGCAAGTGGACATTCGGAGCACTTCGGGGGCCTATAGTGGAAAAAGGAATATCTTCAAATAAATACTACACAGAAACATTCTGCGAAACTTCTTTCTGATCTGTGCATTCAACTAGCAGAGTTGAACCTTAGTTTTGATTGTGCAGTTCTGAAACACTCTTCCTGTAGAAACTGCAGGTGGACATTCGGAGCCCTAAGGGGCCTATAGTGGAAAAAGGAATATCTTCAAATAAAAATTACATAGAAGCATTCTGCGAAACTTCTTTCTCATCTGCACTTTCAACTAGTAGAGTTGAACCTTACTTTTGACTGAGCAGTTCTGAAACATTCTATGTGTAGAAACTGCAAGCAGACATTCAGAGCGCTAAGTGGCCTATAGTGGAAAAAGGAATATCTTCAAATCAAAACTACACAGAAGCAATCAACGAAACTTCTTTCTGATCTGTGCATTCAACTAACAGAGTTGAACCTTACTTTTGATTGAGAAGTTCTGGACCTCTCTTTCTGTAGAAACTGCAAGCGGACATTCGGAGCAGTCAGGGGCCTATAGTGGAAAAAGGAATATCTTCAAATAAAAACTACACAGAAGCATTCTGGGAAACTTCTTTCTGATCTAAGCATTCAACTAAAAGAGTTGAACCTTACTTCTGATTGACAAGATCTGAAATTCTCTCTCTCTAGAAACTGCAAGCGGATGTGCGGAGCGCTTAGGGGCCTATCTTGGAAAAAGGAATATCTTCAAATAAAAACTACACAGAAGCATTCTGCGAAATTTCTTTCTGATCTGTGCATTCAACTAACACAGTTGAACCTTACTTTTGATTGAGAAGTTCTGGACCTCTCTTTCTGTAGAAACTGCAAGCGGACATTCGGAGCGCTAAGAGGCCTATAGTGGAAAAAGGAATATCTTCAAGTAAAAACTATACAGAACGATTCTGTGAAACTTCTTTCTTATCTGTGCATTCATCTAAAATATTTGAACCTTACTTTTGAATCAGAAGCTCTGAAACTCTCTCTCTGTAGAAACTGCTAGCGGACATTTGGAGCGCTAAGGGGGCTATAGTGGAAAAAGGAATATCTTCAAATAAAAACTACACAGAAGCATTCTGTGAAACTTCTTCCTGATCTGTGCATTCAACTAGCACAGTTGAAACTTACTTTGACTGAGCATTTCTGAAATACTCTTTCTGTAGAAACTGCAAGCGGACATTCTGATCGCTAAGGGGCCAATAGTGGGAAAAGGAATATCTTCAAATAAAAACTACACAGAAGAATTGTGTGAAACTTCTTTCTGATCTATCCATTCAACTATCAGAGTTAAACCTTACTTTATTGAACAGTTCTGAAACACAGTTTCTATAGCAACTGCAAGCGGACATTCTGAGCACTTAGGGGTCTACAGTGGGAAAAAGAATATCTTCAAATAAAAAGTACACAGAATCATTCTGTGAAACTTCTTTCTGATCTGTGCATTCAACTACTAGAGTTGAACCTTACTTTTGATTGACAGGTTCTGGAACAGTCTTTCTGTAGAAACTGCAAGCGGACATTCGGAGTGCTAAAGGGCCTATAGTGGAAAAAAGAATATCTTCAAATAAAAACTACACAGAAGCATTCTGCGAAAATTCTTTCTGATTTGTGCATTCAACTACCAGAGTTGAACCTTACTTTTGATTGAGCATTTCTGAAACACTCTTTCTGTAGAAACTGCAAGCGGACATTCGGAGCACTAAGGGGCCAATAGTGTAAAAAAGAATATCTTCAAATAAAAGCTACACAGAAGCATTCTGCGAAACTCCTTTCTCATCTGCGCATTCAACTAGCAGAGTTGAACCTTACGTTTGATTGAGCAGTTCTGAAACACTCTTTCTGTAGAAACAGCAAGCGGACATTCGGACCGCTTAGGGGCCTATAGTGGAAAAAGGAATATCTTGAAATAAAAACTACACAGAAGCATCCTGCAAAACTTCTTTCTGATCTGTGCATTCCACTAACAGAGTTGAAACTTACTTTTGATTGAGAAGTTCTGGACCTCTCTTTCTGTAGAAACTGCAAGCGGACATTCGGAGCACTGAGGAGCCTATAGTGTAAAAAGGAATATCTTCAAATAAAAACTAAACGGAAGCGTTCTGGGAAACTGCTTTCCAGTCTGTGCATGCAACCAGCAGAGTTGAACCTTACCTTTGATTGAGCAGTTGTGAAACACTCTTTCTGTAGAAACTGCAAGCGGACATTTGGAGCGCTAAGTAGCCAATGGTTTAAAAAGGATTATCTTCAATAAAAACTACACAGAAGCGTTCTGCGAAACTTGTTTCTCATCTGCGCATTCAACTAGCAGAATTGAACCTTACGTTTGATTGAGCAGTTCTGAAACACTCTTTCTGTAGAAACTGCAAGCGGACATTCGGAGAACTTAGGGGCCTATAGTGGAAAAAGGAATATCTCCAAATAAAAACTACACAGAAGCATTCTGCGAAACTTCTTTCTGATCTGTGCATTCAACTAACAGAGTTGAACCTTACTTTTGGTTGAGAAGTTCTGGACCTCTCTTTCCGTAGAAACTGCAAGCGGACATTCAGAGCGGTGAGAGGCCTATAGTGGAAAAAGGAATATGTTCAAATAAAAACCACACAGAACCATTCTGCGGATCTTCTTTCTGACCTGTGCATTCAACAAACAGAGTTGAACCTTACTTTTGAATCAGAAGTTCTGAAACTCTGTCCTGTAGATACTGCAAGTGGACATTCGGAGCACTAAGGGGCCTATAGTGGAAAATGGAATATCTTTAAATAAAAACTACACAGAAGCATTCTGGGAAACTTCTTTTACATCTGTGCATTCAACTAACAGAGTTGAACCTTACTTTTGAATCAGAAGTTCTGAAACTCTTTCTCTGTAGAAACTACAAGCGGACAGTTGGAGCGCTAAGGGGCCTATAGTGGAAAAAGAATTATCTTCAAATAGAAACTACACAGAAGCATTCTGCGAACCTTCTTCCTGATCTCTGCATTTACCTAGCAGAGTTGAACATTTGTTTTGATTGAGGAGTTTAGAAACACTTTTTTTGTAGAAACTGCAAGCGGACATTTGGAGTGCTAAGGGGCCCATACTGGAAAAAGAAATACCTTCAAATGAAAACAACAAAAAAGCATTGTGTGAGCCTTCTTTCTGCTCTGTGCATTCAACTAGTGGAGTTGAAACTTACTTTTCATTGAGCAGTACTGAGACACTCTTTCTGTAGAAACTGCAAGCGAACATTCGGAGCGCTAAGGGGCATAGAGTGGAACAAGGAATATCTTCAAATAAAAACTACACAGAAGCATTCTGCGAAACTTCTTTCTGATCTGTGTATTCAACTAGCAGAGTTGAACCTTTCTTTTCATTGAGCACTTCTGAAACACTCTTTCTGTGGAAACTGCCAGCGGACATTCAGAGCGCTAAGGGGCCTGTAGTGTAAAAAGCAATATCATAAAATAAAAAGTACAAAGAAGCATTCTGCAAAACTTCTTTATGATCTGGCATTCAACTAGCAGAGTTGAATGTTACTTTTGATTGAACAGTTCTGAAACACACTTTCTGTAGGAAATGCAAGCGGACATTCCGAGCGCTTAGGGGCCTATAGTTGAAAAAGGAATATCTTGAAATAAAAACTACACAGAAGCATTCTGAAAAACTTCTTTCTGATCAGTGCATTCAACAAACAGAGTTGAGGGTTACTTTTGATTGAGCAGTTCTGATAAACTCTTTCTGTGGAAACTGCAAGTGGACATTCGGAGCGCTAAGGGGCCTACAGTGGAAAAAGAAATATCTTCAAATAAAAACTACACAGAAGCATTTTGTGAAACTTCTTTCTCTTCTTTCCATTTATCTAACAGAGTTTTTGGTTGAGCAGTTCTGAAGCAATCTTTCTGTAGAAACGGCAAGTGGACATACGGAGCGGTAAGGGGCCTATAGAGAAATAAGGAATATCCTCAAATAAAAACTGCACAGAAGCATTCTGTAACTTGTAAATGTTGAGTGCATTCAACTAACAGATTTGAACCTTACTTTTGATTGAGCAATTCTGAATCACAATTTCTGTAGAAACTGCAAGTGGACATTCAGGGAAATAAGGGGCCCATAGTGGAAAAAAGAATATCCTCAAATAAAAACTACACAGAAGCACTCTGTGAAACTTCCTTCTGTTCTGTGCAATCAACAAACAGAGTTGTACCTTACTTTTTATTGAGCCGTTCTGAATCATTGTTTCTCTAGAAACTGCAAGGGGACATTCTGAGCCCTAAGGGGCCTATAGTGGAAAAAGGAATAACTTCAAATAAAAACTACACAGAAGCATTCTGTGAAACTTCTTTCTGTTCTGTGCATTCAACTAACAGAGTTCAAGCTTACATTTGTTTGAGCACTTCTGAGACACTCTTCCTGTAGAAATTGCAAGTGGACATTCAGAGTGCTAAGGAGCCAATAGTGGAAAAAGGAATATCCTCAAATAAAAACTACACAGAAGAATTCTGTAAAACTTCTTTCTGTTCTGTGCATTCAACTAACAGAGTTGAAGCTGACTGTTGATTGAGCAGTTCTGAAACACTCTTTCTGTAGGAACTGCAAGTGGACATTCGGAGCGCTAAGGGGCCACTGTGGGAAAAGGAATATCTACAAATAAAAATTACACAAAAGGATTCTGTGAGACTTCTTTGTGATCTGTGCATTCAACTAACAGATTTGAAGCTTACTTTTGATTGAGCAGTTCTGAAACACTCTTTCTGTAGGAACTGCAAGTGGACATTCGGAGTGCTAAGGGGCCACAGTGGGAAAAGGAATATCTACAAATAAATACTACACAAAAGGATTCTGTGAGACTTCTTTGTGATCTGTGCATTCAACTAACAGAGTTGAAGCTTACTTTTGATTGAGCAGTTCTGAAACACTCTTTCTGTAGAAACTACAGGTTGACATTCGGAGTTCAAAGTGGCCTAAAGTGGAAAAAGGAATATCTTTAAATAAAAACTACACAGAAGCATTTTGTGAAACCTCTTTCGGTTCTATGCATTCAAATAACAGAGTTTTATCATACTTTTGATTGAGCACTTCTGAAACACACTTTCTGTAGGAACTGCAAGTGGACATACGGACTGATAAGGGGCCAATAGTGAAATAAGGAATATCCTCAAATAAAAACTACACAGAAGCATTCTGTAACTTCTTACTGTTAAGTGCATTCAACTAACAGATTTGAAACTTACTTTTCATTGAGCAATTCTGAATCACCCTTTCTGTAGAAACTGCAAGTGGACATTCGGAGCGCTAAGGGGCCTATACAGGAAAAAGGAATATCCTCAAATAAAAACTACACGGAAGCATTTTGTGAAACTTCTTTCTGTTCTGTGCATTCAACTAACAGAGTTGAAGCTTAATTTTGATTGAGCAGTTCTGATACACTCTTTCTGTAGAAACTACAAGGGGACATTCAGAGTCCTTAGGGGCCTATAGTGTAAAAAGGAATATATTCAAATAAAAACTACACAGAAGCATTCTCTGAAACCTCGTTATCTTCTGTGCATTCAACTAACACAGTTGAAGCTTACTTTTCTTTGAGCAGTTCTGAAACACACTTCCTGTAGAAATTGCAAGTGGACATTCGGAGCACAAAGGGACATATAGTGTAAAAAGGAATATCTTCATATAAAAAATACTCAGAAGCATTATGTGAAACTTCTTTCTGTTCTGTGCATTCAACTAACTGAGTTGAAGCTTACTTTTGATAGAGCAGTTCTGAAACACTCTTTCTTTGAAACTGCAAGTGGACACTCAGAGTGCTAAGGGGCCTATAGTGGAAAAAGGAATATCCTCAAATAAAAACTACACAGAAGCATTCTGTAAAATTCCTTTCTGTTCTTTGCATTGAACTAACAGAGTTGAAGCTTAGTTTTGATTGAGCAGTTCTCAAACACCCTTTCTGTAGGAACTGCGAGTGGAAATTCGGAGCGCTAAGGGGCCTATAGTGGAAAAAGGAATATCTTCCAATAAAAACTGCACAGAAGCATTCTATGAAACTTCTTTCTGTTCTGGGCATTCAATTAACAGAGTTGAAGGTTACTTGTGGTTGTGCAGTTCTGCAACACTCTTTCTGTAGAAGCTGCAAGTGTACATTCGGAGCGCTAATGGGCCTATAGTGGAAAAAGGAATATCTTCAAATAAAAACTACACAGAAGCTTTCTGTGAAACTTCTTTCTGTTCTGTGTATTCCACTCACAAATTTCAAGCTTACTTTTGATTGAGCAGTTCAGAAACACTCTGAAGAAAGTGCAAGTGGACATTCGGAGCGCTAATGGGCCAATAATGGAAAAAGGAATATCTTCATATAAAATCTTCACAGAAGCATTCTGTGAAATTTCTTTCTGTTCTGTGCATTCAACTAACAGAGTTTGAGCTTGCTTTTGATTGAGCAGTTGTGAAACACTCTTTCTGTGGAAACTGCAAGTGGACATCCGTAGGGCTAAGGGGGCTATAGTGGAAAAAGGAAAACCCTAACAGAAACTACATAGAAGCATTCTGTGAAACCTCTTTTTGTTCTGTGCAATCAATACATAGAGTTGAAACTTACTTTTGATTGAGCAGTTCTTAAACAGTCTTTCTGCGGAAACTGCAATTGGACATTCGGAGCGCTAAGGGGCCTACAGTGGAAAAAGGAATATCCTCAAATAAAAACTACACAGAAGCATTCTGTGAAACTTCTTTCAGTTCTGTGCATTCAACTAACAGAGTTGAAGCTTACTTTTTATTGAGCTGTTCTGAAACACTCTTTCTGCAGGAACTGCAAGTGGACATTCGGATAGCTAACGGTCATACAGTGGAAAAAGGAATGTCTTCAAATAAAAACTACACAGAAGCATTCTGTGAAACTGCTTCCTGTTCTGTGCATTTATCTAACAGAGTTGAAGCTTACTTTTGGTTGAGCAGTTCTGAAGCACTCTTTCTGTAGAAACAGCAAGTGGACATACGGAGTGATAAGGGGCCTATAGTGAAATAAGGAATATCCTCAAATAAAATCTGCACAGACGCATTCTATAACTTCTAACTGTTGAGTGCATTCAACTAACAGATTTGAACCTTACTTTTGATTGAGCAATTCTGAATCACAATTTCTGAAGAAACTGCAAGTGGACATTCAGAGCAATAAGAGGCCTATAGTGGAAAAAGGAATATCCTCAAATAAGAACAAAACAGAAGCACACTGTGAAACTTCTTTCTGTTCTGTGCATTCAACTAACAGAGTTGTACCTTATTTTTGATTGAGCAGTTCGGAAACACTCTTTCTGTAGAAACTGCAATGGGACATTCGGAGCCCTAAGGGGTCTAGAGTGGAAAAAGGAATATCTTCAAATAAAAACTACACAGAAGCATTCTGTGAAAGTTCTTTCTGTTATCTGCATTCAACTAACAGTTTTGAAGCTTACTTTTATTTGAGCAGTTCTGAAACACTCTTTCCATAGAAACGGCTAGGGGACATTCGGAGCACTAAGGGGCCTATGTTGGAAAAAGGAATACCCTAATAGAAACTACACAGAAGCATTCTGTGTAACTTCTTTGTGTTCTGTGCATTCAACTAACACAGTTGAAGCTTACTTTTGATTGAGCAGTTCTGAAACACTCTATCTGTAGAAACTGCAAGGGGACATTCGGAGCCCTAAGGGGCCTATAGTGGAAAAAGGAATATCTACAAATAAAAACTACTCAGAAGCATTCTGTGAAACTTCTTTCCATTCTGTGAATTCCACTAACAGACTTGAAGCTTACTTTTGATTGAGCAGTTCTGAAACACAATATCTGTAGAAACTGCAAGTGGACATTCAGAGTTCTAAGGGGCCTCGAGTGGAAAAAGGAATATCTACAAATAAAAACTACACAGAAGCATTCTGTGAAACGTATTTCTGTTCTTTGCATTCAACTAACAGTGTTGAAGCTTACTTTTGATTGAGCAGTTCTGAAACACTCTTTCTGTAGAAACTGCAAGTGGACATTCGTTAGCGCTAAAGGGCCTATAGTGGAAAAAGGAACATCTTCAAATAAAAAATACACTGAAGCATTCTGTGAAACTTCTTTCTGTTCTGTGCCTTCAACTAACAGAGTTGAAGCTTACTTTGATTGTGCAGTCCTGAAACACTCTTTCTGAAAATACTGCTTGTGGGCATTCTGAGCGCTAAGGGGCCTTTAGTGAAAAAAGGAATATCTTCCAATAAAAACAACACAGAAGCATTCTGTGAAACTTCTTTCTGTTCTGTGCATTCAACTAACAGAGTTGAAGCTTACTTTTGATTGAGCAGTTCTGAAACACTCTTTCTTTAAAAACTGCAAGGGTACATTCAGAGCGCTTAGGGGCCTATAGTAGAAAAAGGAACATCTTCAAATAAAAATTACACAGAAGCATTCTGTGGAACTTCTTTCTGTTCTGTGCAATCCTCTAACAGAGTTGAAGCTTACTTTTTATTGAGCACTTCTGAAACACTCTTTCTGTAGAAACTGCAAGTGGACACTCTGAGCGCTAAGGGGCCTACAGTGGAAAAACGACTATCTTCAAATAAAAACTACACAGAAGCATTCTGTGAAACTTCTTTCTGTTCTGTGCATTCCACTAAGAGAGTTGAAACTTAATTTGATTGAGCAGTTCTGAAACACACTTTCTGTAGAAACTGCAAGTGGACATTCAGAGTTCTAAGGGGCCTATAGTGGAAAAAGGAATATCTACAAATAAAAACTACACAGAAGCATTCTGTGAAACTTCTTTCTGTTCTGTGCATTCAACTAACAGAGTTGAAGCTTACTTTTCATTGAGCAGTTCTAAAGCTCTCTTCCTGTAGAAATTGCAAGTGGACATTCGGAGCACTAAGGGACCTATAGTATAAAAAGGAATATCTTCAAATAAAAGCTACACAGAAGCATTCTGTGAAACTTCTTTCTGTTGTGTGCATTCAGCTAACAGAGTTGAAGCTTACTTTTGATGGAGCAGTTCTGAAACACTCTTTCTGTAGAAACTACAAGGGGACGTTCGGAGCCCTAAAGGGCCTATAGTGGAAAAAGGAATATCTTCAAATAAAAACTACTCAGAAGCATTCTGTGAAACTTCTTTCCATTCTGTGCATTCCACTAACAGACTTGAAGCTTACTTTTCATTGAGCAGTCCTGAAACACTCTTTCTGTACAAACTGCAAGTGGACATTCATAGCGCTAAGGGGCCTGTAGTGGAAAAAGGAACATCTTCAAATAAAAACTACACAGAAGCATTCTGTGAAACTTCTGTCTGTTCTGTGCATTTATCTAACAGAGTTGAAGCTTACTTTTGATTGTGCAGTTCCGAAACACTCTTTCTGATAATACTGCTTGTGGACATTCTGAGTGCTAAGGGGCCTGTAGTGGAAAAAGGAGTATCTTCCAATAAAAACTACACAGAAGCATTCTGTTAAACTTCTTTCTGTTCTGTGCATTCAACTAACAGAGTTGAAGCTTACTTTTTATTGAGCACTTCTGAAACACTCTTTCTGTAGAAACTGCAAGTGGACACTCTTAGCGCTAAGGGGCCTATTGTGGAAAAGGGACTATCTTCAAATAAAAACTACACAGAAGAATTCTGTGAAACTTCTTTCTGTTCCGTGCATTCAACTAACTGAGTTGAAGCTTACTTTTGATAGAGCAGTTCGAAACACTCTTTTTGTAGAAACTGCAAGTGGACATTCGGAGCGCTAAAGGGTCTATCGTGGAAAAAGTAATCTCTTCAAATAAAAACTACACACAAGCATTTGGTGAAACTTCTTTCTCTTCTGTACATTCAACTAACATAATAGAATCTTATTTTTGTTTGAGCAGTTCTGAAGCACTCTTTCTGTAGGAACCCCAATTGGACATTCGGAGCGTTTATGGGCCAATAGTGGAAAAAGGAACATACTCAAATAAAAACTTCACAGAAGCATTCTGTGAAACTACTTCCTGTTCTGTGCATTCGAGTAACAGAGCTGAAGCTTACTTTTGATAGAGCAGTTCTGAAACACTCCTTCTGTAGAAAGTGCAGGTGGACATTCCGAGCGCTAAGTGGCCTATATTGGAAAAAGGAATATCTTCAAATGAAAACTACACATAAGCTTTCTGTGAAACTTATTTCTGTTCTCTGCATTCAACTAACAGAGTTGATGCTTACTTTTGATTGAGCAGTTCTGAAACTCTCTTTCTGTAGAAAATGCAAGTGGACATTCGGAGCGCTAAGTGGCCTATATTGGAAAAAGGAATATCTTCAAATAAAAACTACACAGAAGCATTCTGTGAAACTTCTTCCTGTTCAGTGCATTAAACTAACAGAGTTGAAGCTTACTTTTGATTGAGCAGTTCTGATAAACTGTTTCTGAAGAAACTGCAAGTGGGCATTCGGAGCGCTAATGGGCCTATAGTGGAAAAAGAAATATCTTCAAATAAAAACTACACAGAAGCATTCTATGAAACTTCCTTCTGTTCTGTGCATTTATCTAAAAGAGTTGAAGCTTACTTTTGATTGAGCAGTTCTGAAGAACTCTTTCTGTAGAAACTGCAAGTGGACATACGGAGCGGTTAGGGGCCTATAGTGAAATAAGGAATATCCTCAGATTAAAAGTACACAGAAGCATTCTGTAACTTCTTACTGTTGAGTGCATTCAACTAACAGTGTTGAACCCTACCTTTGATTGAGCAATTCTGAATCACAATTTCTGAAGAAACTGCAAGTGTACATTCAGAGCACTAAGGGGCCTATAGTGGAAAAAGGAATATCCTCAAATAAAAACTACACAGAAGCATTTTGTGAAACTCCTTTCTGTTCTGTGCATTCAACTAACAGAGTTGAAGTTTTCTTTTTTTTGAGCAGTTCTAAAACTCTCTTCCTGTAGAAATTGCAATTGGACATTCAGAGCGCTAAGGGACCTATAGTATAAAAAGGAATATCTTCAAATAAAAGCTACACGGAAGCATTCTGTGAAACTTCTTTCTGTTGTGTGCATTCAACTAACACAGCTGAAGCTTACTTTTGATTGTGCAGTTCCGAAACCCTCTTTCTGAAGATGCTGCTTGTGGAGATTCTGAGCACTAAGGGGCCTATAGTGGAAAAAGGAATATCTTCAAATAAAAACTACACAGAAGCATTCTGTGAAACTTCTTTCTCTTCTGTGCATTCAACAAACAGAGTAGAAGCTTATTTTTGTTTGAAGAGTTCTGAAATACTCTTTCTGTAGGAACTGCTATTGGACATTTGGAGCGTTAAGGGGCCTATAGTGGAAAAAGGAATATCTTCAAATAAAAACTTCACAGAAGCATTCTGTGAAACTTCTTTCTCTTCAGTGCATTCAACTAACAGAGTTGAAGCTTACTTTTGATTGAGCAGTTCTGATAAACTCTTTCTGTAGAAACTGCGGGTGGACATTCGGAGCGATAAGGGGCCTACAGTGGAAAAAGGAATATCCTCAAATAAAAACTACGAGAAGCATTCTGTGAAACTCCTTTCTGTTCTGTGCATTCAACCAACAGAGTTTTACCTTACTGTTGATTGAGCAGTTCTGAAACACTCTTTCTGTAGAATCTGCAAGGGGACATTCGGAGCCCTAAGGGGCCTATAGTGGAAAAAAGAATATCTTCAAATCAATACTACACAGAAGAATTCTGTGAAAATTTTTTCTGTTCTGTGCATTCAAATAACAGAGTTCAACCTTACTTTTGATTGGGAAGTTCTGAAACTCTCTTTCTGAAGGAACTGCAAGCGGACATTCAGAGTGCTAAGGGGCCTATAGTGGAAGAAGGAATATCTTCAAATAAAAACTACACAGAAGCATTCTGCGAAACTTCTTCCTGGACTCTGCATTCAACTAGCAGAGTTGAACCGTTCTTTTCATTGATCAGTTCTGAAACTCTCTTTCTGTAGAAACTGCAAGCGGACATTCGGAGCGCTAAGAGGCCCACAGTGGAAAAAGGAAAAACTTCAAATAAAAAATACACAGAAGTATTCTGCAAAACTTCTTTCTGATCTGTGCATTCAACTAGCAGAGTTGAACCTTACTTTTGATTGAGCAGATCTGAAACACTCTTTCTGTAGGAACTGCAAGCGGACATTCGGGGCGCTATAGGGATTATCGTGGAAAAAGGAATATCTTCAAATAAAAACTACACAGAAGCATTCTGCGAAGCTGCTTTCTGATCTCTGCATTCAACTAACAGAGTTGAACCTTACTTTTGATTGAGAAGTTCTGGAACTCTCTTTCTGTAGAAACTGCTAGCGGACATTCAGAATTCTAAGAGGCCTATAGTGGAAAAAGGAATATCTTCAAATAAAAACTACACAGAAGCATTCTGTGAAACTTCATTCTGATCTGTACATTCAACTAACAGAGTTGAAACTTTCTTTTGAATGAGAAGTTCTGAAACTCTCTCTCTGTTGCAACTGCAAGCGGACATTTGGAGCGCTAAGGGGCCTATGGTGGAAAAAGGAATATCTTCAAATAAAAACTAAACAGAAGTATTCTGCATAAGTTCTTTGTGTTCTGTTCATTCAACTAGCAGAGATGAACTATACTTTTGATTGAGAAGTCCTGAAACACTCTTTCTGTAGAAACTGCAAGCGGACATTGGAGCGCTACGGGGACTATATTGGAAAAAGGAATATCTTCAAATAAAAACTACACAGAAGAATTCCATGAAACTTCTTTCTGTTCTGTGCATTCCACTAACAGAGTTGATGCTTGCTTTTTATTGAGCACTTCTGAAACACTCTTTCTGTAGAAACTGCAAGTGGACATTCTGAGCGCTTAGGGGCCTATTGTGGAAAAAGGAAAATCTTCAAATAAAAACTACACAGAAGCAATCTGTGAAATTTCTTTCTGTTCTGTGCATTCCAATTACAGAGTTGAAGCTTACTTTTGATTGAGCAGTTCTGAAAGACTCTTCCTGTAGATACTGCAAGTGCACATTCGCAGCGCTAACAGGCGAACAGTGTAAAACGGTTATCTTCAAAAAAACTACACAGAAGCATTTTGTGAAACTACTTTCTGTTCTGTGCATTCAACAAACAGAGCTGAGGTTTACTTTTGTTTGCGCAGTTCTGAAACACTTTTTCTGTAGAAACTGCAAGTTGACAAACAGAGCGCTAAGGAGCCAATAGTGGAAAAAGGAATATCTTCAAATAAAAACTAGACAGAAGCATTCTGTGAAACTTCTTTCTGTTCTGTGCATTCAATTAACAGAGTTGAAGCTTACTTTTGTTTGAGGAGTTCTGAAACACTCTTCCTGTAGCAACTGCAAGTTGACATTTTGAGCGCTAAGGGACCTATATTGTAAAAAGGAATATCCTCAAATAAAAACTACACAGAAGCATTCTCTGAAACTTCTTTCTGCTCTGTGCATTCAACTAACTGAGTTGAACTCACTCTTGATTGAGCATTTCTGAAAAAGTCTTTCTTTGGAAACTGCAAGTGGAAATTCAGAGCGCTAAGGGACCTATAGTGGAAAAAGGAATATCTTCAAATAAAAACTACACAGAAGCATTCTGTGAAACTTCTTTCTGTCCTGTGCATTCAACTAACAGAGTTGAACCTTACTTTTGATTCAGCAGTCCTGAAGCACTCTTTCTGTAGAAACGGCAAGTGGACATACGGAGCGGTAAGGGAGCTATAGTGAAATAAGTAATATCCTCAAATTAAAACTACACAGAAGCATTTTGTAACTTCTTACTGTTAAGTGCATTCACCTAACAGAGTTGAACCTTACTTTTGTTTGAGCAATTCTGAAACACTCTTTCTGTAGAAACTGCAAGTGCACATTCGGAGCACTAAGGGGCTTACAGTGGAAAATTTAATACACTAATAAAAACTTCACAGATGCATTCTGTGAGGCTTCTTTCTGTTCTATGATTTCAACTAAGAGAGTTTTACCATACTTTTGATTGAGCAGTTCTGAAACACTCTTTCTGTAGATACTGCAAGTGGACATACAGAGTGGTAGGGGCTTATAGTGAATTAAGCTATATCCTCAAATAAAAACTACACAGAAGCATTCTGAAACTTCTTACTCTTAAGTGCATTCAACTAACAGAGTTGAACCTTACTTTTGATTGAGCAATTCTGAGTCACCCTTTCTGAAGAAACTGCAAGTGGACATTCAGAGCGCTAAGTGGCCTATAGTGGAAAAAGGAATGTCTTCAAATTAAAACTACACAGAATCATTCTGTGAATCTTCTTTCTGTTCTTTTCATTCAACTAACAGACATTTACCTTACTTTTGATTGAGCAGTTCTGAAACACTCTTTCTGTAGAAACAGCAAGGGGACATTCGGAGCCCTAAGGGACCTATAGTGGAAAAAGGAAAATCTTCAAGAAAAATCTACACAGAAGCATTCTGCGAAACTCCTTTCTGATCTGTGCATTCAACTCACGGAGTTGAACCTATCTTTTGACTGAGAAGTTCTGAAACTGTCTCTCTGTTGAAACTGCAAGCGGATATTCAGAGCGCTAAGAGGCCTACAGTGGAAAGAGGAATATCATAAAATAGAAACTACACAGAAGCATTCTGTGAAACTTCCTTCTGATCTGTGCATTCAACTAACAGAGTTCAACCTTACTTTTGATTGAGAAGTTCTGAAACTCTCTCTCTGTAGAAACTGCAAGCGGACATTCGGAGCGCCTTGGGCCTATAGTGGTAAAAGGAATATCTTCAAATAAAAACTACACAGAAGCATTCTGAGAAACGTCTTTCTGATCTGTGCATTTACCTAGAAGAGTTGAACCTTACTTTTGATTGAGGAGTTTTGAAACACTCTTTTTGTAGAAACTGGGAGCGGACATTCAGAGCGCTAATCGGCCTATAGAGGAAAACGGAATATCTTCAAACAAAAACTACAGAGAAGCGTAGCGTGCAACTTCTTTCAGATGTGTCCATTCATCTACCAGAGTTGAACCTTACTTTTGATTGAGAAGTTCTGGAACTCTCTTTCTGTAGAAACTGCAAGCGGACATTCGGAGCGCTAAGAGGCCTGTAGTGGAACAAGGAATATATTCAAATAAAAACTACACAAAAGCATTCTATAAAACTCCTTTCTGATCTGTGCATTCAACTAACGGAGTTGAAATTACTTTTGAATGAGAAGTTGTGAAACTCTCTCTCTGTAGAAACTGCAAGTGGACATTTGGACCGCTAAGGTGACTATAGTTGAAAAAGGAATAGCTTCAAATTAAAATTACACAGAAGCATTCGGTGAAAATTTTTTCTGATCTGTGCATTCACCTAGCAGAGTTGAACCTTACTTTTGATTAAGCAGTTCTGAAACACTCTTTCTTTAGGAAGTGCAAGCGGACATTCAGAGCGCTAAGGGGACTATAGTGGAAAAAGGAATATATTCAAATAAAAACTACACAGAAGCATTCTGTGAAACTTCTTTCTGATCTGTGCATTCAACTAACAGAGTTGAACCTTACATTTGATTGGGAAGTTCTGAAACTCTCTTTCTGAAGAAACTGCAAGCGGACATTCGGAGCACTAAGGGGCCTATATTGGAAGAAGGAATATCTTCAAATAAAAACTACACAGAAGCATTCTGCAAAACTTCTTTCTGAACTCTGCATTCAACTAGCAGAGTTGAACCGTTCTTTTCATTGATCAGTTCTGAAACTCTCTTTCTGTATAAACTGCAAGCGGACATTCGGAGCGCTAAGAGGCCTACAGTGGAAAAAGGAAAAACTTCAAATAAAAAATACACAGAAGTATTCTGCAAAACTCCTTTCTGATCTGTGCATTCAACTAGCAGAGTTGAACGTTAGTTTTTATTGAGCAGTTCTGAAACACTCTTTCTGTAGGAACTGCAAGCAGACATTCGGAGCGCTATAGGGATTATCGTGGAAAAAGGAATATCTTCAAATAAAAACTACACAGAAGCATTCTGCGAAGCTGCTTTCTGATCTCTGCATTCAACTAACGGAGTTGAACCGTACTTTTGATTGAGAAGTTCTGAAATTCTCTTTCTGTAGAAACTGCAAACGGACATTCGGAGCGCTATGGGGCCTATCTTGGAAAAAGGAATATCTTCAAAGAAAAACTACACAGAGGCATTCTGTGAAACTTCTTTCTGATCCGTGCATTCAACTAACAGAGTTGAACCTTACTTTTGATTGAGAAGTTCTGGAACTCTCTTTCTGTAGAAACTGCTAGCAGACATTCAGAAATCTAAGAGGCCTATAGTGGAAAAAGGAATATCTTCAAATAAAAACTACACAGAAGCATCCTGTGAAACTTCATTCTTTTCTGTGCATTCAACTAACAGAGCTGAAACTTACTTTTGAATGAGAAGTTCTGAAACTCTCTCTCTGTTGCAACTGCAATCGGACATTTGGAGCGCTAAGGGGCCTATAGTGGAAAAAGGAATATCTTCAAATAAAAACTAAACAGAAGTATTCTGCAAAAGTTCTTTGCGATCTGTTCATTCAACTAGCAGAGTTGAACTATACTTTTGATTGAGCACTTCTGAAACACTCTTTCTGTAGAAACTGCAAGCGGACATTCGGAGCGCTAAGGGGCCTATAGTGGAAAAAGGAATAACTTCAAATAAAAACTACACAGAAGCATTCTGTGAAACTTCTTTCTGATCTGTGCATTCAACTAGCAGATTTGAACCTTACTTTAAATTGAGCAGTTCTTAAACCCTCTTTATGTAGAAACTGCAAGCGAACATTCGGAGCCCTAAGGGGCCTGTAGTGGAAAAAGTAATATCTTCACGTAAAAATTACACAGAAGCATTCTGTGAAACTACTTTCTGATCTGTGCATTCAACTGGCAGAGTTCAACCTTTCTTTTGATTGAGTAGTTCTAAAACACTCTTTCTGTAGAAACTGCAAGAGGACAGTCGGAGCACTAAGGGGCCTATAGTGGAAAAAGGAATATCTTCAAATAAAAACTACACAGAAGCATTCTGCGAAACATATTTCTGATCTCTGCGTTCAACTAACATAGTTGAAACTTACTTTTGATTGAGAAGTTCTGAAACTCTCTTTTTGTAGAAACTGCAAGCGGACATTCGGAGCGCTAAGAGGCCTATAGTGGAAAAAGGAATATCTTCAAATAAAAACAACACAGAAGCATTCTGTGAAACTTCTTTCTGATCTGTGCATTCAACTAACAGAGTTGAACATTACTTTTGAGCCAGTAGTTCTGAAACTCTCTCTCTGTGGAAACGGCAAGCGGACATTTGGAGCGCTACGTGGCCTACAGTGGAAAAAGGAATATCTTCAAAAAAAAACCACACAGAAGCATTGTGCGAAAATTCTTTCTGATCTATGCATTTATGTAGCAGAGTTGAACATTACTTTTCATTGAGAAGTTCTGAAACTCTCTCTCTGTAGAAAATGCAAGCAGATATTCTGAGCGCTAAGGGGCCTATAGTGGAAAAAGGAACATCTTGAAATAAAAAGTACACAGAAGCATTCAGCGAAACTCCTTTCTGATCTGTAAATTCAACTAGCAGAGTGTAACCTTACTTTTCATTGAGCAGTTCTGAAACACTCTTTCTGTAGAAACTGCAAGCAGACATTCTGATCGCCAAGGAGCCAATAGCGGGAAAAGGAATATCTTCAAATAAAAACTATACAGAAGCATTCTGCAAAACTTCTTTCTGATCTGTGCATTAAGCTAGAAGAGTTGAAACTTACTTTTGATTGAGCAGTTCTGAACCACTCTTCTGTAGAAAATGCAAGCGGATATTCGGAGCTCTAAGGGGCCTATAGTGGAAAAAGTATAATCTTCAAATAAAAACTACACAGAAGCATTCTGCTAAACTTGTTTCTCATCTGCGCATTCAACTAAAATAGCTGAATCTTTGTTTTGATTGAGCAGTTCTGAAACACTCTTTCTGTAGAAACTGCGAGTGGAGATTCGGAGCGATAAGGGGCCTACAATGGAAAATGGAATATCTTCAAATAAAAACTACACAGAAGCATTCTGCGAAACTTTTTTCTGATCTGTGCATTCAACTAGCAGAGTTGAACCTTACATTTGATTGAGCAGTTCTGTAACACTCTTTCTGTAGGAACTGCAAGCGGACATTCGGAGCACTCAGGGCCCTATAGTGGAGAAAGGAATGTCTTCAAATAAAAACTACACAGAAGAATTCAGCGAAATTTCTTTCTGATGTGAGCATTCAACTAACAGAGTTGAACCTTACTTTTGATCGAGAAGTTTTGAAACTCTCTCTCTATGGAAAGTGCAAGAGGATATTCGGAGAGCTCAGGGGCCTATCGTGGAAAAAGGTTTACATTCAAATAAAAAATACACAGAAGCATTCTGCGAAACTTCTCTCTGCTCTGTGCTTTCAACTAACATAGTTGGATGTTACTTTGGATTGAGAAGTTCTGGACCTCTCTTTCTCTAGAAACTGCCAGCGGACATTCAGAGCGCTAAGAGGCCTACAGTGGAAAAAGGAATATCTTCAAATAAAAACTACACAGAAGCATTCTGTGAAACTTCTTTCTGATCTGTGCATTCAACTAACAGAGTTGAACCTTACTTTTGAATCAGAAGTTCTGAAACTCTCCTTATGTAGAAACTGCAAGCGGACATTCGGAGCACTAAGGGGCCTATAGTTGAAAAAGGAATATCTTCAAATAAAAACTACAGAGAAGCATTCTGCGAAGCTACTTTCTGATCTGTGCATTCAACTAACAGAGTTGAAACTTACTTTCGATTGAGAAGTTCTGAAACTCTCTTTTTGTAGAAACTGCAAGCGGACATTCGGAGCGCTAAGAGGCCTATAGTGGAAAAAGCAATATCTCCAAATAAAAACTACACAGAAAAATTCTGTGAAACTCCTTTCTGATCTGTGCATTTAACTAACAGAGTTGAAACTTACTTTTGAATGAGAAGTTCTGAAACTCTCTCTCTGTAGAAACTGCAACCGGACATTTGGAGCGCTAAGGGGCCTATTGTGCAAAAACGTATATCTTCAAATAAAAACTACACAGAAGCATTCTGCGAAACTTCTTTCTGATCTGTGCATTTACGAGGAAGATTTGAACCTTACTTTTGATTGAGGAGTATTGAAATAGTCTTTTTGTAGAAACTGCAAGCGGACATTTGGAGCGCTAAATGGCCTATAGTGGAAAACAGAATAACTTCAAATAAAAACTACACAGAAGCATTCTGCGAAACTTCTTTCAGATCTGAGCATTCAACCAGCAGAGCTGAACCTTACTTTTGATTGAGGAGTTCTGAAACACTCTTTCTGTAGGAACTGCAGGCGGACATTCGGAGCGCTATGGGGCCTACAGTGGAAAAATGAATATCTTCAAATAAAAACTACGCAGAAGCATTCTGCTAAACAGCTTTCTGATCTGTCCATTCAACTAACAGAGTTGAACCTTACTTTTGATTGAGAAGTTCTGAAACTCTCTCTCTGTAGAAACTGCAAGCGGATATATGGAGCACTAAGGGGCCTATCGTGGAAAAAGGAATGCCTTCAAAGAAAAACTACAGAGAAGCATTCTGAGAAACTTCCTTATGATCTGTGCATTCAAATAACAGAGTTGACCCTTTCTTTTGATTGAGAAGTTCGGGAACTCTTTTTCTCTAGAAACCACTAGCGGACATTCGGAGTGCTAAGAAGCCCATAGTGGAAAAAGAATATCTTCAAATAGAAACTGCACAGAATCATCCAGTGAAACTCCTTTCTGATCTGTGCATTCAACTAACAGAGTTGAAACATACTTTTGAATGAGAAGTTCTGAAACTCTCTTTCTGTAGAAACTGCAAGTTGACATTTCGAGCGCTAAGGGGCCTAAAGTGTAAAAAGTGATATCTCCAAATAAAAACTACACAGAAGCATTCTGTGAAACTTCTTTCTGTTCTGTCCATTCAACTAACAGAGTTGAAGCTTACTTTTGATTTAGCAGTTCTGAAACACTCTTTCTGTAAAAACTGCATGTGGACATTCGGAGTGCTAAGGTGCCTATATTGGAAAAAGGAAAATCTTCAAATAAAAACTGCACAGAAGCATTCTGTGAAACTTCTTTCTGTTCTGTGCATTCAACTAACAGAGTTGAAACTTACTTTTGATTGAGCAGTTCTGAAACACTCTTTCCGTAGAAACTGCAAGCGGACAATCAGAGGGCTAAGGGGCCCTTAGTGGAAAAAGGAATATCTTCAAGTAAAAACTACATAGAAGCATTCTGCGAAACTTTTTTCTGATCTGTGCATTCAGCTAGCAGAGTTGAATGTTTCTTTTGATTGGGCAGTTCTGAATCACTCTATCTGTGGAAACTGTAAGCAGACATTCGGAGGGCTAAGGGGCCCTTAGTGGAAAAGGGAATATCTTCAAATAAAAACTACATAGAAGCAATCTGCGAAACTTTTTTCTGATCTGTGCATTCAACTAGCAGAGTTGAACCTTACTTTTTATTGAGCAGTTCTGAAACACTCTTTCTGTAGAAAATGCTAGCGGAAATTTGGAGCGTTAAGGGGTCTTTAGTGGAAAAAGGAATATGTTCAAATAAAAAGTACACAGAAGCATCCTGCGAAACTTCTTTCTGATCTAAGCATTCAGCTAACAGAGTTGAACGTTACTTTTGATTGAGAAGTTCTGAAAGTCTCTCTCTCTAGAAACTGCAAGCGGATGGTCGGAGAGCTAAGAGGCATATCGTGGAAAAAGGATTATCTTCAAATAAAAACTACACAAAAGCATTCTGCGAAACTACTTTCTGATCTGTGCATTCAACTAACAGAGTTGAACCTTACTTTTGATTGAGCAGTTCTGAAACACTCTTTCTGTGGGAACTGCAAGCGGACATTCGGAGCACTATGGGGCCAATAGTGGTAAAAGGATTATCTTCAAATAAAAACTACACGGAAGCATTCTGTGATACTACTGTCTCATCTGTGCATTCAACTAACAGAGTTGAACCTTACTTTTGAATGAGAAGTTCTGAAACTCTCCTTATGTAGAAACTGCAGGCGGACATTCGGAGCGCTGAGGGGCCTATACTGGATAAAGGAATATCTTCAAATAAAAACTACACGGAAGCATTCTGCGAAACATCTTTCTGCTCTAAGCATTCAACTAACAGAGTTGAACCTTACTTTTGATTGAAAAGTTCTGAAATTCTCTCTCTCTAGAAACTGCATGCGGATGTTCGGAACGCTAAGGGGCCTACCGTGGAAAAAGGAATATCTTCAAATAAAAACTACAAAGAATCATTCTGCAAGACATCTTTTGATCTGTGCATTCAACTACCAGAGTTCAACCTTACATTTGATTGAGGAATTTTGAAACACTCTTTCTGTAGAAACTGCAAGTGGAAAAGTCGGTGCGCTAAGGGGCCTAGAGTGGAAAATGAATATCTTCAAATAAAAACTACACAGAAGCATTCTGCGAAACTTCTTTCTGATCTTTGCATTCAACTAGCAGAATTGAACTTTATTTTTGATTGAGGAGTTCTGAAACACTCTTTCTGTATAAACTGCAATTGGACATTCAAAGCGCTAAGGGGCGTATAGTGAAAAAAGGAATATCTTCAAATAAAAACTACAAAGAAGCATTCTGTGAAACTTCTTTCTGATCGGTGCATTCAACTAACAGAGTTGAACCTTACTTTTGATTGAGAAGTTCTGAAAGTCTCTTTCTGTAGAAAATGCAAGCGGACATTCAGAGGGCTAAGGGGCCTGTAGTGAAAAAAGGAATATCTTCAAATAAAAACTACACAGAAGCATTCTCCGAAACTGCTTTCTGGACTGTGGATTCAGCTAGCAGAGTTGAACCTTAGTTTTGATTTAGCAGTTCTGAAACTCTCTTTTTGTAGAAACTGCAAGTGCACATTCGTAGCGCTAAATGACCTATAGTGGAAAAAGGAATATCTTCAAGTAAAAACTACACAGAATCATTCTGCGAGACTTCTTTCTGATCTGTGCATTCAACTAGCAGACTTGAGCCTTACTTTTCATTGAGAAGTTTTGAAACACTCTTTCTGTAGTAATTGCAATCAGACATTCTGAACGCTAAGGGGCTTATAGTGGAAAAAGAAACATCTTCAAATAGAAACTACACAGTAACATTCTGTGAAACTTCTTTCTAATCTGTGCATTCCACTAGCAGAGTTGAACATTACTTTTTATTGAGCAGTTCTGAAACTCTCTTTGTGAAGAAACTGCAAGAGCCCCGTTGTAGCGCAAAGGGCCCTGTAGTGGAAAAAGGAATATCTTCAAAAATACTACACAGAAGCATTCTGCGAAACTTCTTTATGATCTGTGCATTCAACTAGCAGGGTTGAACCTTACTTTTGATTGAAGAGTTCTGAAACTCTCTTTCTGTAGAAACGGCAAGCGGACATTTGGACCACTAAGGGGCCTATAGTGGAAAAAGAAATATCTTGAAATAAAAACTACATAGAAGAATTCTGCAAAAATTCTTTCTGATCTCTGCATTCGACTAGCAGAGATGAAGCTTAGTTTTGATGGAGGAGTTTTGAAACACTCTTTCTGTAGAAACTGCAAGCAGACATTCAGAGCGCTAAGAGGCCTATAGAGGAAAAAGGAATATCTTCAAATAAAAACTACAGAGAAGCATTCTGCGAAAATTCTTTCTGATCTGTGCATTCAGCTAACAGAGTTGAACCTTACTTTTGATTGAGAAGCTCTGAAACTCTCTTTCTCTGTAAACTGCGAGCAGACATTCTGAGTGCTAAGAGGCCTATAGTGGAAAAAGGAATATCTTCAAATAAAAACTACACAGAAGTAATCTGCGAAACTACATTCTGATCTGTGCATTCACCTAACACGGTTGAACCTTACTTTTGATTGGGAAGTTCTGAAACTCTCTTTCTGTAGAAACTGCAAGCGGACATTCGGACCGCTAAGAGGCCTGTAGTGGAAAAAGGAATAAATTCAAATAAAAACTACAGAGAAGGATTCTGCAAAAATTCCTTCCTATCTGTGCATTCAGCTATCAGAGTTGAACCTTTCTTTTTATGGAGGAGTTCTGAAACACTCTTTCTGTAGAAACTGCAAACGGACATTCGCAGCGCTAAGATGCCTATAGTGGAAAAAAGAATATCTTCAAATAAAAACACCAAAACATTCTGTGAAACTTCCTTCTGATCTGTGCGTTCAACTACCAGAGTAGAACCTTACTTTTGATTGATGAGTTTTGAAACACTCTTTCTGTAGAAACTGCAAGCGGACATTCGGATCTCTAAGGTGCCTATAGTGGAAAAAGGAATATCTTCAAATAAAAACTACACAGTAGCATTATGCAAAACTTCTTTCTGATCTGTGCATTCAACAAGCAGAATTGAACCTTACATTTGATTGAGGAGTTCGGAAACACTCTTTCTGTAGAAACTGCATGTGGACATACGAAGCGCTAAGGGGCCTATAGTGGAAAAAGGAATATCTTAAAATAAAAACTAAACAGAAGCATTCTGTGAAACTTCTTTCTGATCTGTGCATTCAACTAACAGAGTTGAACTCTTCTTTTGGTTGAGCAGTTCTGAAACTCTCTTTCTGTAGAAACTACAAGCGGACATTCGGAGCGCTAAGGGGCCCATAGTGGAAAAAGGAATATCTTCAAATAAAAACGACTCAGAAGAATTCAGCGAAAGTACTTTCTGATCTGTGCATTCAACTAACAGTGTTGAACCTTACTTTTGATTGAGAAGTTCTGAAAGTCTCTTTCTGTAGAGACTGCTAGTGGACATTCGGAGCACTGAGGGTCCTATAGTGGGAAAAGGAATATCTTCAAATAACAACTACACAGAAGCATTCTGAGGAACTACTTTCTGATCTGTGCATTCAGCTAACATATTTGAACCTTACTTTTGATTGTGCAGTTCTGAAACCCTCTTTCTGTAGAAACTACAAGTGGACATTCGGAGCGCCATGAAGTCTATAGTGGAAAAAGGAATATCTTCAAATAAATACTACACTGAAGCTTTCTGTGAAACATATTTCTGATCTGTGAATTCAACTAACAGAGTTGAACCTTACATTTTATTCAGCAGTTCTGATACACTCTTCCTGTAGAAACTGCAAGCTGACATTCGGAGCGCAAAGGCAAGTATAGTGGAAAAAGGAATATCTTCAAATAAAAACTTCACAGATGCATTCTGCGAGACTTCTTTCTCATCTGTGCATTCAACTAGCAGAGTTGAACATAACATTAGATTGAGGAGTTTTGAAACACTCTTTCTGTAGAAACTGCAAGCGGATATTCGGAGCGCTAAGGGGCCTATAGTGGAAAAACTATCTTCAAAAAAAAACTACACAGAGGCATTCTGCGAAACTACTTTCTGATCTGTGCATTCTTCTAACAAAGTTGAACGTTACTTTTGATTGAGAAGTTCTGAAACTCTCTTCCTGTAGGAACTGCAAGCGGACATTCGGAGCGCTAAGAGGCCTATAGTGGAAAAAGGAATATCTACAAGTAAAAACTACACAGAAGCATTCTGTGAAACTTCTTTCTGATCTGTGCATTCAAATAACAGAGTTGAACATTACTTTTGATTGAGAAGTTCTGTAATTCTCTTTTTGTAGAAACTGCAAACAGACATTCAGAGTGCTAAGGGGCCTATGATGGAAAACGGAATATCTTCAAATAAAAACTACACAGAAGCATTCTCCGAAACCTCTTTCTGATCTGTGCATTCAACTAGAAATGTTGAACCTTACTTTTGATTGAGGAGTTTTGAAACACTCTTTCTGTGGAATCTGCAAGCGGACATTGGGAGCGCTAATGGGCCAATAGTGGATAAAGGAATACCTTCAAATAAAAACTACACCGAAGCATTCTGTGAAACTTCTTTCTGATCTGTGCATTCAACTAACACATTTGAACGTTACTTTTGATTGAGAAGTTCTGGACCTCTCTTTCTGTAGAAACTGCAAGCGGACATTCGGAGCGCTAAGAGGCCTATAGTGGATAAAGCAATATCTTCAAATAAAAACTACACAGAAGCATTATGTGAAACTACTTTCTGAACTGTGCATTCAACTAACAGAGTTGAAATTACTTGTGAATGAGAAGTTTTGATCCTCTCTCTCTGTAGAAACTGCAATCGGACATTTGGAGCGCTAATGGCCAATAGTGGAAAAAGGAATATCTTCAAATAAAAAGTACACAGAAGCGTTCTGTGAAACTTCTTTCTGATCTGTGCATTTACCTAGCAGATTTGAACCTTACTTTTGATTGAGGAGTTTTGAAACAATCTTTGTGTAGAAACTGAAAGCAGACAGTCGGAGAGCTTAGGGGCCAATAGTGGAAAAGTAATATCTTCAAATAAAAACTACACAGAAGCATTCTGCGAAACTTCTTTCTGATCTGTGCATTTAACTAGCAGAGTTGAACCTTACTTTTGATTGAGCAGTTCTGAAACACTCTTTCTGTAGAAACTGTAAGCTTACATTCGGAGCGCTAAGGGGCCTAAAGTGGAAAAAGTAATATCTTCAAATAAAATCTATGCAGAAGCATTCTGCGAAACTATTTCTGATCTCTGGGTTCAACAAGCAGGGTTAAAAATTACTTTTGATTGAGCAGTTCTGAAACATTCTTTCTGTGGAAACTGCAAGCGGACATTCGGAGCGCATAGTGGCCTATTGTGGAAAAAGGAATGTCTTCAAATAAAAACTGCACAAAACATTCTGCGAAACATCTTTCTGATCTGTGTATTCAACTAGCAGAGTTAAAGTTTACTTCTCATTGAGCAGTTCTGAAACACTCTTTCAATAGAAACTGCAAAGGGACATTCGGAGCGCTAAAGGGCCTATAGTGGAAAAAGGAATATCTTCAAATAAAAACTACACAGAATCATACTGCGAAACTTCTTTCTGATCTGTGCATTCAACTAACAGATTTGAAGCTTACTTTTGATTGAGAAATTCTGAAACTCTTTCTTTAGAAACTGCAAGTGGACATTCGCAGCGCTAAGGGGCCTAAAGTGGAAAAAGGAGTATCTTCAAATAAAAAATACACAGAAGCAATTTGCAAAACTTCTTTCTGATCCGTGCATTCCACTAGCAGAGTTGAAACATACTTTTCATTGAGGAGTTCTGAAACACTCTTTCTGTTGAAACTGCAAGCGGACATTCTGAGCGCTAAAGGGACTATAGTGGAAAAAGGAATATCTTCAAATAAAAACTACAGAGAAAATTCTTCGAAACGTCTTTCTGATCTGTGCATTCCACTAGCAGAGTTGAACCCTACTTTTGATTGAGCCTTTCTGAAACACTGTTCCTGTTGAAACTGCAGGCGGACATTCTGATCGCTAAGGGGACTATAGTGGAAAAAGGAATGTCTTCGAATAAAAACTACACAGAAGCATTGTGCAAAACAACTTTCTGGTCTGTGCATCCAACTAGCAGAGTTGAACCTTACTTTTGATTGAGCAGTTCTGAAAGACTCTTTCTGTAGAAACTGCAAGCCGAGATTCGGAGCGTGAAGGGGCATATACAGGAAAAAGGAATATCTTCAAATAAAAACTACACAGAATCACTCTGGGAAACTTCTTTCTGATCTCTGCATTTAACTAACAGAGTTGAACTTTACTTATGATTGAGAAGTTCTGAAACTCTCTTTCTGTAGAATCTGCAAGCGGACATTAGGAGTGTCAAGTGGCCTATAGTGGAAAAAGGAATGTCTTCAAATAAAAACTACGGAGAAGCATTCTGCGAAACATCTCACTGATCTGTGCATTCAATTAACAGAGTTGAATATTACTTTTGATTGAGAATTTCTGAAACTCTCTTTCTGTAGAAACTGCAAGCGGACATTACGAGCGCTAAGGGGCCTATTTTGGAAAAAGGAATATCTTCAAATAAAAACTACACAGAAGCATTCTGTGAAACTTCTTTCTGATCTGTGCATTCAAGTAACAGAGTTGAACCTACTTTTTTTTTTTTTTTTTTTTTTTTTTATTTTTATTTTATTTTTTTTTTTTTATTATACTTTAGGGTTTTAGGGTACATGTGCACAATGTGCAGGTTTGTTACATATGTATCCATGTGCCATGTTGATTTCCTGCTTTTGATTGAGAAGTTCTGAAACTCTCTTTCTGTAGAAACTGCAAGCGGACATTTGGAGCGCTAAGAGGTCTATAGTGGAAAAAGGAATATCTTCAAATGTAAACTACAGAGAAGCATTCTGTGAAACTACTTTCTGATCTGCACATTGAACTAGCAGCGTTGAGTCTTACTTTTGATTGAGGAGTTCTGAAATACTCTTTCTGTAGAAACTGCAAGCAGACATTCAGAGCGCTAACGGGCCTATAGTGGAAAAAGAATATCTTCAAATAAAAACTACACAGAAGCATTTGGTGAAACCTCCTTCTGATCAGTGCATTCAACTGAGTTGAACCTTAATTGTGATTGAGAAGTTCTGAAAATCTCTTTCTGTAGAAACTGCAAGTGGACATTTGGACTGCAAAGGGGCCTGTATTGGAAAAAGGAATATCTTCAAATCAAAACTACACAGAAGCATTTTGAAGAACGTCTTTCTGATCTGTGCATTCAACTGGCAGAGTTGAACCTTGCCTTTGATTGACGACTTCTGAAACACTCTTTCTGTAGAAACTGCAAGTGGACATTCAGTGTGCTATTGGAGCTACATTGGAAAAAGGAACATCTTCAAATAAAAACTGCACAGAAGCATTCTGCGAGACTTTTTTCTGTTTTGTGCATTCAACTAGTAGTGCTGAAACATACTTTTGATTGAGCAGTTCTAAAACTCTGTTTCTCTAGAAACTGCAAGCCGAGATTCGGAGCGCTAAGAGGCCTATAGTGGAAAAAGGAATGTATTCAAATAAAAACTACACAGAAGCATTTTGCAAAAATTCTTTCTGAACTGTGCGTTCAACTAGCGGAGTTGAACCTTACTTTTCATTGAGCAGTTCTGAAACTCTCTTTCTGTAGAAACTGCAAACGGACATTCGGAGTGCAAAGGGGCCTATAGTGGAAAAAGGAATATCTTCAAATAAAAACTACACAGAAACATTCTGGGAACCGTCTTTCTGATCTGTGCATTCAACTAGCAGAGTTGAACTTTACTTTTGATTGAGCATTTCCGAAACACTCTTTAAGTAGAAACTGCAAGTGGACATTCGGTATGTTAAGGGGCCTAAAGTGGAAAAAGGCTTATCTTCAAGTGAAAACTACACAGTAGCATTCTGCGAAACTTCTTTCTGATCTGTGCATTCAACTAGCAGAGTTGAAACTTACTTTTGATTGAGGAGTTCTGAAACACACTTTCTGCAGAAACTGGAAGTCTACATGCAGAGCGCTAAAGGGCCAATAGAGGAAAAAGGAATATCTTCAAAAAAAAACTACACAGAAGCATTCTGCAAAACTTCTTTCAGATCTGTGCATTCAACTAGCAGAGTTGAACCTTACTTTTGATTGAAGAGGTTTGAAACACTCTTTCTGTAGAAACTGCAAGTGGAAATGCGGCGGGCTAAGGGGCCTACAGTGGAAAAAGGAATATCTTGAAATGAAAACTACACAGGAGCATTCTACGAAACTTCTTTCTGATCCGTGCATTCAACTAGCAGAGTTGAACCTTACTTTGAATGAACAGTTCTGAAACTCTCTTTATGTAGAAACTGCAAGTGGACAATCGGAGCACTAAGGGGCCTATAGTGGCAAAATTAATATCTTCAGATTAAAACTACACAGAAGGATTCTGTGAAACGTCTTTCTGATCTGTGCATTCCACTAACAGAGTTGAACCTTTCTTTAGATTGAGAAGTCCCGAAACTCTTTTTCGGTAGAAACTGCAGGTGGACATTCGGAGCGCTTTGGCGCCTACAGTGGAAAAAGGAATATCTTCCAATAAAAACTACACAGAAGCACTCTGCGAAACTTCTTTCTGATCTGTGCATTCAACTAGCAGAGTTGAACCTTACTTTTGATTGAGCAGTTCTTGAAACACTCTTTCTGTAGAAACTGCAAGCGGATATTCGAGCGCTAAGGGGCTTTTAGTGGAAAAAGGAATATCTTGAAATTAAAACTACACAGTAGCATTCTTTGAAACTTCTTTCTGATCTGTGCATTCAACTAGCAGAGTTGAACCTTACTTTTTAATCAGCAGTTCTGAAACACTCTTTCTGTAGAAACAGCGAGCGGACATTCGGAGCGCTCAGGGCCTATAGAGGAAAAAGGAATATCTTCAAATAAAAACTACACAGAAGTATTCTGTGCAACTTATTTCTGATCTGTGCATTCAACTAGCAAAGTTGAATCTTACTTTTGATTGAGGAGTTTTGAAACACTCTTTCCATAGAAACTGCAAGCCAACATTCGGAGCACTAATGGGCATATAGTGGAAAAAGGAATATCTTTAAATAAAAACTACACAGAAGCATACTGTCAAACTACTTTCTGATCTGTTCATTCAACTAGCAGAGTTGAACTTTACTATTGATTGAGCAGTTCTGAAACACTCTTTCTGTAGAAACTGCAAGCAGAAATTCGGAGGGCTAAGGGGACTACAGTGGCAAAAGGAATATCTTCAATTAAAAACTACACAGAAGTATTCTGCGAAACTTCTTTCAGATCTGTGCATTCAACTAGCAGAGTTGAACCTTAGTTTTGATTGAGGCGTTTTGAAACATTCTTTCTGTAGAAACTGCAAGTCGATATTCGGAGATCTAACTGGCCTATAGTGGAAAAAGGAATACCTTCATATAAAAACTACACCGAAGCATTTAACGAAACTTCTTTCTGATCTGTGCATTCAACTAGCAGAGCTGAACCTTACTTTTGATTGAGCATTTCTGAAACTCTCTTTCTGTAGAAACTGCCAGTGGACATTCGGAGTGCAAAGGGCCTATAGTGGAAAAAGAAATAACTTCAAATAAAAACTACAGAGAAGCATTCTGCGAAACTTCTTTCTGATCTGTGCTATCAACTCACAGAATTGAACCTTACTTTTTAATGAGAAGTTCTGGAACTCTCTTTCTGTAGAAACTGCAAGAGGACATTTGGAGGGCTAAGGGGCCTACAGTGGAAAAAGGAATATGTTCAAATAAAAACTACACAGAAGCATTATGAGAAACTTCTTCCTGATCTGTGCATTCAACTTACAGTGTTGAAGCTTACTTTTGATTGAGAAGTTCTGAAACTCTCTTTCTGTAGAAACTGCGAGCGGACATTCGGAGGGCTAAGGGAACTATACTGGAAAAATTAATATCTTCAAATAAAAACTACAGAGAAGCATTCTGCGAGACTTCTTTCTGATCTGTGCATTCAACTAGCAGAGTTGAACCTTACTTTTGATTGAGGAGTTTTGAAAAACACTTTTTGTAGAAACTGCAAGCGGACTTTCGTAGCGCTAAGGGGCCTATAGTGGGAAAACGATTATCTTCAAATAAAAACTAAACAGAAGCATTCTGCAAAACTTCTTTCTGATCCGTGCATTCAACTAGCAGAGTTGAACCTTACTTTTGATTGAGCAGTTCTGAAACACTCTTTCTGTAGAAACTGCAAGCTGACATTCGGAGCGCTAAGGGGCTTAGAGTAGAAAAAGGAATATGTTCAAATAAAAACTACACAGAAGCATTCTGTGAAACTTCTTTCTGATCTGTGCTTTCAACTAACAGAGTTGAACCTTACTTTTGATTGAGAAGTTCTGAAACTCTCTTTCTATATAAACTGCAAGCGGACATTTGCAGCGCTAAGGGGCCTATAGTGGAAAAAGGAATATCTTCAAATAAAAACTACACAGAATTATTCTGCGAAGTTTCCTTCTGATCTGTGCATTCAACTAACAGAGTTGAATCTTACTATTGATTGATAAGTTCTGAAACTCTCTTTCTGTAGAAACTGCAAGCGGATATTCGGAGCGCTAAGGGGCCTATAGTGGAAAAAGTAATATCTTCAAATAAAAACTCCACAGAAGCATTCTGCGAGACTACTTTCTGATCTCTGCATTCAACTAACAGAGATGAACCTTACTTTTGATGGAGGAGTTTTGAAAAACTATTTCTGTAGAAAGTCCAAGTGGATGATTGGAGGGCTAGTTGGCCTATCGTGAAAAAAGGAATGTCTTCAAATAAAAACTACATAGAAGCATTCTGTGAAACTTCTTTATGATCTGTGCATTCAACTAAAAATGTTGAACCTTACTTTTGATTGAGGAGTTTTGAAACAATCTTTTTGTAGAAACTGCAAGTGGACATATGGAGAGCTCTGAAGCCTATAGTGGAAAAAGTAATATCTTCAAATAAAAATTACACAGAAGCATTCTGTGAAACTTCTTTCTGATCTGTGAATTCAACTAAAAGGGTTGAAGCTTACTTTTGATTGAGGAGCTTTGAAACACTCTTTCTGTAGAAACTGCAAGTGGACATTTGGAGCGCTACGCAGCCTATCTTGGAAAAAGGAATATCTTCAAGAAAAAAACTACAGAGAAGCATTCTGTGAAACTTCTTTCTATTTTGTGCATTCAACTAACAGAGTTGAACGTCACTTTAGTTGAGGAGTTTTGAAACAATCTTTCTGTAGAAATTGCAAGTGGACATTTAGAGTGCAACGTGTCCTGTCATGGAAAAAGGAATATCTCAACCTAAAAACTACACAGAAGCATTTTTTGAAACTTCTTTCTGATCTGTGCATTCAACTAACAGAGTTGAACCTTACATTTTATTCAGGAGTTCTGAAACACTGTTTCTGTAGAAACTGCTATTGAACTTTAGGAGCGCTACACGGCCTATCGTGGAAATAGGAATGCCTTCAAATAAAAACTACACAGATGCATTCTGTGAATTTACTTTCTGATCTGTGCATTCAACTACCAGAATGGAATCTTACTTTTGAGAGAGGAGTTTTGAAACACTGTTTCTGTGGAAACTGCAAGTGGACACTTGGAGTGCTACGCGGCCTATTGTGCAAAAAGGAATATCTTCAAATAAAAACTACACAGAAGCATTCTGTGAAACTTCTTTCTGATCTGTGCATTCAACTAACAGAGTTGAACCGTACTTTTGATTGAGGAGTTTTGAAACACTCTTTCTGTAGAAACTGCAAGTGGACATTTGGATCGCTACGTGGCCTATCGTGGAAAAAGGAATATCTTCAATTAAAAACTACACAGAAGCATTCTGTGAAACATCTTTCTGATCTCTGCATTCAACTAATGGAGTTGAACCTTACCTTTGATTGAGGAATTTTGAAACACTCTTTCTGTAGAAAATGCAAGTGGACATTGGAGAGCTACGAAGACTATCGTGGAAAAAGGAATATATTCAAATAAATACTACACAGATGCATTGTGTGAAAATGCTTTCTGTTCTGTGCATTCAACTAACAGAGTTGAACCTTACTTTTGATTGAGTTTTGAAACACTCTTTCGGTAGAAACTTCAAGTGGACATTTGAGCGCTACATGGCCTATTGTGGAAAAAGGAATATCTTCTACTGAAAACTAAACAGAAGCATTCTGTGAATCTTCTTTCTGATCTGTACATTCAACTAACCGAGTTGAACCTTACTTTTGATTTAGGAGATATGAAACACTCTTTCAGTAGAAACTGCAAGTGGACATTTGGAGCGCCTAGAGGCCTATCTTGGAAAAAGGAATATCTTCAAATAAAAACTACACAGAAGCATTCTGTGAAACTTCTTACTGATCGGTGCATTCAACTAACAGAGTTGAACCTTACTTTTGATTGAGGAGTTTTGAAACACTCTTTCTGTGGAAACTGCAAGTGGACAATTGGAGTGCTATGCAGCCTATCATGCAAAAAGTAATATCTTCAAATAAAAACTACACAGAAACATTCTGTGAAACTTCATTCTGATCTGTGCATTCAACTAAGAGAATTGAACCTTACTTTTGATTGAGTTTTGAAACACTCTTTCTGTAGAAACTGCAAGTGGACATTTGGAGCGCTAAGAGGACTATCTTGGAAAAAGGAATAACTTCAAATGAAAACTACACAGAAGCATTCTGTGAAAGTTATTTCTGATCTGTGCATTCAACTAACAGAGTTGAACCTTACTTTTGATTGAGGAGTTTTGAAACACTCTTTCTGTAGAAACTGCAGGTGGACATTTGGAGCACTACGCGGCCTATTGCGGAAAAATTAATATCTTCAAATAAAAACTACACAGAAGCATTCTGTGAAACTTCTCTCTGATCTATGCATTCAACTAACAGAGCTGAACCGTTGTTTTGATTGAAAAGTTTTGAAACACTCTTTCTGTAGAAACTGAAAGGGGACATTTGGAGCGATGCACGGCCAGTAGTGGAAAAAGGAATATCTTCAAATAAAAACTACACAGAAGCATTCTGTGAAAATTCTTTCTGATCTGTGCATTCAACTAACAGTGTTGAATCTTAGTTTTGATTGAGGAGTTTTGAAAGACTCTTTCTGTAGAAACTGCAAGTGGACTTTTGGAACACTATGCAGACTATCGTGGTAAAATGAATATCTTCAAATAAAAACTACACAGAAGCATTCTGTGAAACTTAATTCGTATCTGTGCATTCAACTAACAGAGTTGAAACTTACTTTTTATTGAGGAGTATTGAAACACTCTTTCTGTGGAAACTGCAGGTGGATGTTTGGAGCGCTACGAGGCCTATCGTGGAAAAAGGAATATCTTCAAATAGAAACTACACAGAAGCATTCTGTGAAATTTCTTTCTGATCTGTTCATTCAACTAACAGAGTTGAACCTTTCTTGTGATTGAGGAATTTTGAAACTCTTTTTCTGTAGAAACTGCATGTGGACATTTGGAGCGCTCTGAAGCCTATCATGGAAAAAGGAATATCTTGAATTTAAAACTACAGAGAATCATTCCGTCAAACTTCTTTGTGATCTGTGCATTCAACTAACGGAGTTGAACCATTGTTTTGATTGAAAAGTTTTGAAACACTCTTTCTGTAGAAACTGCAAGTGGACATTTGGAGCAATGCACGGCCTGTCGTGGAAAAAGGAATATCTTCAAATAAAAACTATACAGAAGGATTCTGTGAAACTTCCTTCTGATTTGTGCTTTCAACTAACAGAGTTGAACCATACTTTTGATTGAGGAGTTTTGAAACACTCTTTCTGTATAACCTGCAAGTGGACATTTGGAGCTCTAAGCATCCTATCGTGGAAAAAGGAATACCTTCAAATAAAAACTACGCAGAAGCATTCTGTGAAACTACTTTCTGATCTGTGCATTCAACGAACAGAGTTGAACCTTACTTTTGATTGAGGAGTTTTGAAACACACTTTTTGTAGAAACTGCAAGTGGACGTTTGGAGCGCTAGTTGGCCTATCATAAAAAAGGAATATCTTCAAATAAAAACTACATAGAAGCATTCTGTGAAACTTCCTCAACTGTGCATTCGACTAACAGTGTAGAAACTTACTTTTGATTGAGGAGTTTTGAAACACTCTTTCTGTAGAAACTGCAAGTGGACATTTGGAACGCTTCTCAGCCTATCGTGGAAAAAAGAATATCTTCAAATAAAAACTACAAAGAAGCATTCTGTGAAACTTCTTTCTGATCCGTGCCTTCAACTAACAGAGTTGAACCTTACTTTTCATTGAGGAGTTTTGAAACACTCTTTCTGTAGAAACTGCCACTGGACATTTGAAGGACTACGTGGCCTATCTTGGAAAAAGGATTGTCTTCAAATAAAGGCTACACAGAAGCATTCTGTGAAACTTCTTTCTGATCTGTGAATTCAACAAAGAGCGTTGAACCTTACTTTTGATTGAGTAGTTTTGAAACACTCTTTCTGTAGAAACTGCAAGTGGACATTTGGAGCGTTACGCGGCCTATCTTGGAAAAAGGAATATCTTCAAATAAAAACAACACAGAAGCATTCTGTGAAACTCCTTTCTGATCTGTGCATTCAAATAACAGAGTTGAACCTTACTTTTGATTGAGGAGTTTTGAAACACGCTTTCTGTAGAAACTACAAGTGGACATTTCGAGCCCTACCTGGCATATCGTGGAAAAACGAATATATTCAAATACAAACTACACAGAAGAATTCTGTGAAACTTCGCTCTGATCTGTGCATTCAAGTAAAATTGTTGAAACTTACTTTTGATTTAGTAGTTTTGACACACTCTTTCTGAAGAAACTGCAAGTGGACATTTTGAGGGTTACGCGGCCTATCGTGGACAAGGAATATCTTCAAGTAAAAACTACACATAAACATTCTGTGAAACTTCTTTCTGATCTGTGCAATCAACTAGCAGAGTTGAACCTTACTTTTGATTGTGGAGTTTTGAAACAATCATTCTGTAGAAACTGCAAGTGGACATTTTGAGCGCTACGCTGCCAATTGTTGAAAAAGGAATATCTTCAAATAAAATCTACACAGAAGCATTCTCTGAAACTCCTTTCTGATCTGTGCATTCAAGTAGCTGAGTTGAACCTTACATTTGATTGAGGAGTTTTGAAACACTCTTTCTGTAGAAATTGCAAGTGGATGTTTGGAACGCTCCGCGGCCTTTCGTTGAAAAAGAAATATCTTCAAATAAAAACTATACAGAAGCATTCTATGAAATTTCTTTCTGATCTGTGGATTCAACTAACAGAGTTAATCATTACTTTTGACTGAGGAGTTTTGAAACACTCTTTCTGTAGAAACTGCAAGTGGACATTTGGAGCGCTTTGCGGCCTATCGTGGAAAAAGGAATATCTTCAAATAAAAACTAAAAAGAAGCATTCTGGAAACTTTTTTCCGATTTGTGCATTCAACTAACAGAGTTGAAACTTACTTTTGATTGAGGAGTTTTGAAACACTCTTTCTGTAGAAACTGCAAGTGGACATTTGGAGCGCTAGGCAGCCTATCGTGGAAAAATGAATATCTTCAAATAAAAACTACACAGAAGCATTCTGTGAAACTTGTTTCTGCTCTGTGCTTTCTACTAACAGAGTTGAACCTTACTTTTGATTGAGGAATTTTGAAACAGTCTTTCTGTAGAAACTGCAAGTGGACATTTGGAGCGCTACGCGGCCTATCGTGGGAAAATGAATATCTTCAAATAAAAACTACACAGAAGCATTGTGTGAAACTTGTTTATGATCTGTGCATTCGAGTAACATAAATGAACCTTCCTTTTGATTTAGGAGTTTTGAAACACTCTTTTGCTAGAAACTGCAAGTGGACATTTTGAGAGCTATGAGACCTATTGTGGAAAAAGTAGTATCTTCAAATAAAAACTACAGAGAATCATTTGTTGAAACTTCGTTCTGATCTGTGCATTCGACTAACAGAGTTGAACCTTACTATTGATTGAGCAGTTTTAAAACACTCTTCATGTAGGAAGTGAAATTGGACATCTGGAGAGCTACATGGCCTATCATGGAAAAAGGAATATCTTCAAAGAAAAACTACACAGAAGCAATCTGTGAGACTTCTTTCTGATCTGTGCATTCAGCTAACAGAGTTGAAACTTACTTTTGATAGAGGAGTTTTGAAACAATCTTTCCGTAGAAACTGAAAGTGGACATTTGGAGCCCTACGCAGCCTATAGTGGAAAAAGAAATAACTTCAAATCAAAACTACACAGAAGCATGCTGTGAAACTACCTTCTGATCTGTGCATTCAACTAACAGATTTGAAAATTACTTTTGATTGAGGAGTTTTGAAACACTCTTTCTGTAGAAACTGCAAGTGGACATTTGGAGAGCTATGCAGCGTACAGTGGAAAAAGGAATATCTTCAAATAAAAACTACACAGAAACATTCTGTGAAACTTCTTTCCGATCTGTGCATTAAACTAACAGAGTTGAAACTAACTTTTGATTGAGGAGTTTTGAAACACTCTTTCTGTAGAAACTGCAGGTGGACATTTGGAGCACTTCTCGGGCTATCGTGGAAAAAGGAATAACTTCAAATAAAAACTACAGAGAAGCATTCTGTGAAACACCGTTCTGATCTGTGCATTCAACTAACAGAGTTGAAATTTACTTTTGATTGAGGAGTTTTGAAACTCTCTTTTGGTAGAAACGGCAAGTGGACATTTGGAACGCTACATGGCCAATCAAGGAAAAAGGAATATCTTCAAGTAAAAACGGCACAGAAGCATTCTGTGCAACTTCTTTCTAATCTGTGCATTCCAGTAAGAGAGTCGAACCTTACTTTTGATTCAGGAGTTTTGAAAAACTCTTTCTGTAGAAACTGAAAGTGGACATTCGGAGCGCTACTCGGCCTATCTTGGAAATAGGAATATCCTCAAATAAAAACTACTCAGAAGCATTCTCTGAAACTTCTTTCTGATCTGTGCATTCGACTAACAGAGGTGAACCTTACTTTAGATTGAGGAGTTTTGAAACACTCTTTCTGTAGAAACTGCAAGTGGACATTTGGAGAGATACGTGGCCTATAATGGAGAAAGGAATAACTTCAAATAAAAACTACACAGAAGCATTCTGTGAAACTACTTTCTGATATGTGCATTTGACTAACAGAGTTGAACCTTACTTTTGATTGTGGAGTTTTGAAACACTCTTTCTGGAGAAACTGAAAGTGGACATTTGGAGTGCAACCCTGCTTATCTTGTAAAAAGTAATATCTTCAAATAAAACTACACAGAATTATTCTGTGAAATTACTTTCTGATCTGTACATACATCTAAGAGAGTTGAAACTCACTTTTCATTGAGGAGTTTGGAAACACTCTTTCTGTAGAAATTGCAAATGGACATTTGGAGTGCTAAGTGGCCTATCATTTAAAAAGGATATCCTCAACTAAAAACTACACAGAAGCATTCTGTGAAATTTCTATCTGATCTGTGCATTCAACTAACAGTGTTGAACCTTACTTTTGATTGAGGAGTTCTGAAAATGTCTTTCTGTAGAAACTGCATGTGAACATTTGGAGCACTACGCAGCCTATCGAGGAAAAAGGAATATCTTCAAATAAAAACTACACAGTAGCATTCTGTGAAACTTCTTTCCAATCTGTGCATTCGACTAACCGAGTTGAACCTTACTTTTCATTGAGCAGTTTTGAAACACTCTTTCTGTATAAACTGCAAGTGGATATTTGGAGCTCTTCGCGCCTGTCGGGGAAAAAGGAATATCTTCAAATAAAAACTACACAGAAGCATTCTGTGAAACTTCTTTCTGATCTGTGCATTCCACTAACAGAGTTAACATTACTTTTGATTGTGGGGGTTTGAAACACTCTTTCTGTAGAAACTGCAAGTGGATATTTGGAGTGCTACACGGCCTATCATGGAAAAAGGAATATCATCAAATAAAAACTACACAGAAGCATTCCCTGAAACTTCTTTCTGATCTGGGCATTGAAGTAACTGAGTTGAACCTTACTTTTGATTGAGAGTTTTGAGACACTTTTTCTGTAGAAACTGCAAGTGGACATTTGGAACGCACCGTGGCCTATCGTGGATAAAGAAATATCTTCAAATAAAAACTACACAGAAGTATTCTGTGAAACTTCTTTCTGATCTGTGGATTCAAGTAACAGAGTTAAGCATTACTTTTGAGTGAGGAGTTTTGAAACAATCTTTCTGTAGAAACTGCAAGTGTTCATTTGAGAGCGCTTTGCGGCCTATCGTGGAAAAAAGGAATATCTTCAAATAAAAACTAAACAGAAGCATTCTGTGAAACATTTTTCCGATCTTGCATTCAACTAACAGAGTTGAACCTTACTTTTGATTGAGGAGTTTTGAAACACTCTTTCTGTAGAAACTGCAAGTGGACTTTCCGATTGCTACGTGGCCTATCGTGGAAAAAGGAATATCTTCAGAATAAAAACTACATGGAAGCATTCTGCGAACTTCTTCCTGATCTGTGCACTCAAGTGAGTTGAACCTAATTTTGATTGAGATGTTCTGAAATCTCTTTTTGTAGAAACTGCAAGCGGACATTCGGAGCGGCTAAGGGGCCTACAGTGGAAAAAGGAATATCTTCAAATAAAAACTACACAGAGGCATTCTGTGAAACTTGTTTCAGATTGCTGCATTCGACTAATGTAGATGAACCTTCCTGTTGATTTAGGAGTTTTGAAACACTCTTTCGATAGAAACTGCAAGTGGACATTTGGAGCGCTACGAGGCCTATTGTTGAAAAAGGTGTATCTTCAAATAAAAACTACACAGAATCATTTGGTGAAACTTCATTCTGATCTTTGCATTCAAATAACAGATTTGAACCTTACTT